>NC_090271.1:277087359-277387359 GCF_040414725.1 Anabrus simplex
AATGAACCTTACATGCATTATACACTAGGAGTGCGAAAATACGTAATGCAAACGTACATTCCTACAGTACGGTACAGTAAGGTTCATTTTCCTTTACACATGGGCATAGGAAAATAAACACAACGAAAATTGTTCTGATGGACTGCATATCCGTACGTGGCTGGGAGGCGTGACCAGTCTTAAGAAGAATAATTGGTAGGAAGAGCTTTGTGAAATACAACGTTTTACCGGTGAAGCGACGATATAGTATTAACTCATAATACTAAGTTCATTTGAAATCGCAGGTTTGCCTATAGTAGCCGTAATTTTTAATAATTTAGCTTGCCGTTGACTTTACGTAAAAGTATTACTCATTAACTGTGTGTAACCCACTAAATAATGTATTGCGGACTAGGTTAAGCCTTCGCCTGCAATTACTGGAGTGCTCATTTAGTTATTTGATTTTAAGATTACTCAAAGTTGATTGAACTCAGATGCCCATCAATGCTTGATGATTTACCGGCATGTAAATCTGAAGAAAATAAAATACTAATAAAGAAAATCAGCCCAGTAATAAGCAATGACGGAGTGAACACAGCTGTTTTTAGTAAACCTTTTTAATATATCGTTTTGACAACTTTATAGTTGGTCATATAGTTCATATTTCAATACATTTATTATAAGAAAGAGAAGTTAATTATAACTGACATAAATTTACAATATGTGTCTTCATTATTCTCTTCGCTATAGATCTTGCAGATTTTTCTACTTATAATCTGTAGTGATCATTCAGGAATATTCCCACGATGTTGCAGGTGTTGAAAATTACAGCCTCTTGTGTCATATTGTGAGTGCAAAGGGGGAGCTGTAGTATCTTTAAGTTGCCTTACAATGATTCTGGTGTAAAACTAGTGGAAGAAAGCAAAACAGGAAGAATTGTCACTCTGTCTTGTTTCCAGATCCTTGCTACTTCCATAGCCAGAGGAATATATTTGTAGATTTTCTCCCTGTATTTCTGTCTCATATAGTGGTCATTAGGGATAGTGATATCAATGAGATAAGTGTGTTGATTCCTATCGTTTGTTTGTGTTCTGTCTGGTCTATTGTGCGGAGTTGTTTTATTTGTTCGTATCGTTCGACCTCAGTTGAGTTTAATATTTTCCAGTATACTTAGTGTGGGATATTTTTAGTAAGGAACCTTGTTCTGGATCAAAGATCGGGTCAGGGCAATTTCTTGGAGTGTATTATGTCCGCCAGTGTGTGATGTTGGTGCTAGTAATCTGCCGTTGCTGATGGTGTGATAACTGGTTTCCAGCCTGATATTGCATTTCCTGCACTCGCCATTCTTAGTAGTAGCGTCTTTAAAGATGTGTTTCCTATAACTCTTAGTTGATATTACTTTACCTTGGCTTGCTTGGTTGAATCCCTGAGTTTATGGAAATAACTCTCCCCTATATAGCCATGAAATTGAAATCGTCATTGCTCTAGCTGTAGTACCTTCCAATAAGGTTTTTACTAGCCCATCTCTCTATCATCTCCATGTGTAGAATGTCCCTGTCGTTTATATTTCTGTGGTGTTCACATAAACTCAAAGGGGTACAGTTTAGATCTGCTTCAACCACAGCTCTATGTAGAATGGTGGCACCCAACCGGCAATGAAAGTATGATGATATTATTATTATTATTATTATTATTATTATTATTATTATTATTATTATTATTATTATTGTTACCGAGTTTTAGTGGTAGGTAGAGGTGAAAGAAGGTGCGGGCGTGAACGGGTCTCAAACTAAGGAATCAAAGTTAATGTAAAATTTAACAAGGTTATATTTTCTTTCCAAAATTCAGAAATAACAAGAATGGCAGGTACGGAGTAGCAAGACCACAAGGTACAATTACAGTATTTACAGGATTTGGGCTTCGAGCCCTGAAAACACAATTCTTGAGCAACTAGCCCAACTTTACGATATACAAATTTCAACAACGGGGCAGAAGACCCCAATCAAACCCTGGAGCACTTGCTCCAAATTACACAGTAAAGCCTCCTCGAGGCATACAACACTCAGTTTTCGAAAAAAAGAGCCACTCGCTCTCAACTGTAAGCCTCTCCCAGGCCACACCAAACTCCACCTTCAAGCTGTCCTCAACGGACATAAACACAGGGGTAAAATACCCAATCTACTGAGGCCTATTAATTAAAAAAGGAAAATTACATGGCCTCTAAAATACCAACTTGAAAGGAGGCTCTCCGCACTCCTAATACACTTTATTTAAAACCTACTTGGCGCTAGGCCGTTAAAGCAAGGGCTAATCCCATACTACAGAGGTGAATTAGAGAAGACCAATTTACATTACATTAACGAAGAATAGGTTAAGAAAAAATAAGTTCACCTCAAAACAATATGATTGGGAGCTCGAGAGGGTTAAGCACTCTCTATCCCGATATGCAGTTTAAAAGATGGAATAGATACAAGTTTCTTTACATTTTAAGGAAGGTTACATAATGGAAAAACTTCGGACCCGCCCCGAGAGTTAAACTGCTGAGCAAGCAAGAAAAGAAGTAATTAATCGGCCATTACCTGGTTGTTGACTGTCGCCGAAGAAAGAGGCGCTTCCCGCCCCCTGCTATGTACTTTACACACTGAAAGATGGAACAGAAGTGGCGCAGAGACCCAAAAATCAGCAGTTGATATACTCTCGCGGAAGGTTCTAGGCGTTAGGGGAATGAGAACACCCGCCCACAGTCACTTTATTGGAGAAAAAAGAGAAACCCCTACACAAGATGAAGAAGAAACACATTATTGGTGGAAAATTAAGTTAAGAAATTCGGGATTGGCTAGATTTAAAACAAGGGGAAAGAAAGGGTTAATATTGCCAACTTAACTAATGACTGAAAGAAATTTAGCAAAGAACAAACTTTTGAAATTACATTTTCTCCAAAAAAAACAGTTCTTTCACTTCCCACCAGGGTGCACTATTGTCGATCTTCAGTAGTGTCCTCTAGAAGAGAAAGTTCACACTTCTTACTTCAAGCAAAACAAAAACACATCAAAAATGACACAGTTCTAAAACTCCAAAATTTCCAGGTAGTGACATCTTCTGAGAAAGTAGAAAAATACCGTCAATAAAGTTCAGACTTCCTCCAGCAGAGGAGTTTCAACTGGCGCACATTTTGAATTAGCGGCGTGGAGGTGTACCGCCCGGTACAATTATTATTATTATTCCGGATATTGCCGGGTAGCAGGGAAAAAGAGTGAGGGCCTGAATATGGACACAGAAAGCACAAGTATTAAAGATTTCACGTTAATTTTATTTCACATTTCCTTTTTTCTTTGGGTTCTTGCTCTCAAAAATAGAAATACAAAATCATTAAGGTAATCAAATATAATATGAATAGATTTAGTGTTCAAAATTCAGCAGAGAACAAGCCCAATTAACAAGATAAAGAATTTAGGCTTATATTTAATAACAATTAACATGATGAAGTATTTTACCGGATATTTCTGGACAATATAAAACATACAAATCAAATGCGAAGGCCATTAAAGTTTACATAATTGAAAAACTTAAAATGTACTTAAACCCACAAGGGAGGTAATTAACAAAAGAAATGGAAACCACAGGAAGCACAATGCTTCTCTTTCCGCACGGCCAAACTTCGAGAGCAAGAATCAATCAATCAATCAATCAATCAATCAATCAATCAATCAATCAATCAATCAATCAATCAATCAATCAATCAATCAATCAATCAATCAATCAATCAATCAATCAATACTGATCTGCATTTAGGGCAGTCGCCCAGGTGGCAGATTCCCTATCTGTTGTTTTCCTAGTCTTTTCCTAAATGATATCAAAGAAATTCAAAATTTATTGAACGTCTCCCTTGGTGAGTTATTCCAATCCCTAACTCCCCTTCAAATAAATGAATATTTGCCCCAGTTTGTCCTCTTGAATTCCAACTTTATCTTCATATTGTGATCTTTCCTACTTTTATAAACGCCATTCAAACTTATTCGTCTACTAATGTCATTCCACGCCATCTCTCCGCTGACAGCTCGGAACATACCACTTAGTCGAGCAGCTCTTCTTCTTTCTCTCAATTCTTCCCAACCCAAACTTTGAAACATTTTCGTAACGCTGTTCTTTAGTCGGAAATCACCCAGAAAAAATCGAGCTGCTTTTCTTTGGATTTTTCCAGTTCTTGAATCAGGTAATCCTGGTGAGGGTCCCATACACTGGAACCATACTCTAGTTAGGGTCTTACTAGAGACTTATATGCCCTCTCCTTTACATCCTTACTACAACCCCTAAACACCCTCATAACCATGTGCAGAGATCTGTACCCTTTACTTACAATCCCATTTATGTGATTACCCCGATGAAGACCTTTCCTTATATTAACACCTAGATACTTACAATGATCCCCAAAAGGAACTTTCACCCCTCAACGCAGTAATTAAAACTGAAAGGACTTTTCCTGTTTGTGAAACTCACAACCTGAAAGAAAATAACCAGAAGGGTTCCAGAATGCACAGTAAACGACATTGGTCCCGTTTAACTTTCTCGTCTTACGGATATCTATTACAGGGGCGCAAACCCATGCTAAACGGCCATAAAAATAGAAAATAAAAACTAGAAAAGGTTAGTTTGATAGGCCGTTAATCACAAACGGCCAGGATGCCGGTACAACTAGGCTATTCTATTAGAAATAAGGCCGGTTAAAATCTAAGCGGCAGATCGCCTGTGAAGAGTGACTAGGATAATTAGCTACTGAAAGGTGACAACCAATTTTAGAAACTAGTCATTGAAAAATCAAATTACAGAAGGGGGTTCGAGGGTACACACACACAACACCTTATATTCCATAAAATGAAGCACCGCCTATGAATTCACACGCTAAGAAAAATTACGTCCTCCCATCATCCCCTTTAAAAACTCCCGAGTTGATTTTAGAGTCTTACCGTCATGACTCTTTGTCCCTCTATGCAAGCCTCAGCCGGGCAAGCCCGCTTTACAATCACAGCAAGTCCTTCTAGCCCCTAACGACGATTCCAATACAAAGTTCAAGGAACAACTGCCTCAGTTTGTATAGACCCAGGGATGGGCTCTTATTGATAACTAAGGGGAGGCGTGGCTTGTAGTTATAAAGGAATGGAGGCAAAAGATACTTATTACACGATGGCCAACCTATGGCAAACTATTACTCAATGGAGGTAAAAATCTTCCCTTTAGTTCAGAGCCATCTATGGGGAAAGGAGGAAAACGGCAGTTTATAGTTCAATGCCTAGATAGCGTAGTATGCGAGACATCAGTTAGCAGATCCAATAACGACAGATTAGCAAGGAGAGGTAGCTAATACTGTTTACAGAAGATGTAGCTGATCAAACAGATAAAAAAGTGAGGGGAAGGTTCAAAACTCAAGGATCAAATATTATTATTATTATTATTATTATTATTATTATTATTATTATTATTATTATTATTATTATTATTATTATTATTATTATTGTGACGTGAAAATTGGAACTAATATTTATTTGGCATAATGGAATTACAACTTGAAAGCATCTAAGAGTATTTATTTATTCATCTGGCATTTCTGCTTGTGTATCGAGCCGTTATCTGCATTATCGGCCATTGTTGGAACTGTTGCCTAACTGTGGAAGTTACCAGGCAAATTTAATTCAAATACCTCATTCCGATTGTTACGCATTTGCTGGACCAATATGATTCGCGGGATTATCGTTTTGATTGCGGCGCGCCTCACGCGGTGCGCGCTTGGAATCATGGGAACTTGCTACTTCCCCTGCTCTGTGTGAGCTCGGACAGTGTGTTCGCTGGGACGGTCCAGTCACTGAACAAGATAATAATAAATAAATATACAAATATAAAGTACCCTTTTATCTATTTGGTTAATTTACTTTCTTAACTTCTACAACACGAAAATAATCTCGACAAAACAAGACTTGTGACCGAATATTAAAGCTTATGGGAGTACTGCTTAACGAACATTCACAAAATATTATTTTCAAAAGTCATACATTTAACAGCAATAAAATCAAAATCTGCGTAGGTATCTCCATGATATCGTTGGACAGCTTCATGTTCAACCCGCTATGCAATGATTTCGTTTTGAGTGAAATGAGCTATATTATCCAAACAACGTTTAAAAATTCCAAAGCATCGGATGTTGTTTCCATGAGCTTTTCGGTTTGAGAACGGGGTCTAATAAACACATCTCCTTCCAGTTTTCGTATCAAAGTGGAGGCTCGACATGCTTTTCTCCGGGTACTCCAGTTTTCCCTCTCATCTTTCATTCCAGCAACACTATCATTTCATTTCATCTGTCAGTCATTAATAATTGGCCCAGAAGAGTGCGACAGGTTTCGGCATCCGGCACAATTCTTATCGTCGCCGCTAGATTGGGGCTTCATTCATTACATTCCGACCCGGTCGAATGACTGGAAACACTCTGTGGATTTTCATTTCCAGCCTTCTTAAGAGGCTTGGATGACCATCGAATATTTTCTTTCATTTAGCAGGCCCATGAAACATATGCGGTCCTCTTCCTCGCAGTCGCTAATCACCTCTTCGTCAGCGGCATACGCGTGATGCTTCCTTGGCCTAACTCCATCATAATTCAGTCATCATTTTCTCTAGATACAAAAGCATTTTCCAATCTTATTATTAACCTATACATACTGAAGGAGACATAGAAAACAAATTCATTATGCTCCTTGCCGGAGATGCGCAGGTCACCTACGGGAGTCAAATAAAAAGACTTGCACCACGCCCCTCCGAAGGCCACAAGCAATTATTATTATTATTATTATTATTATTAACTCCGTAACACGTGGAAGGCAGAGGTGAAAGAAGGTGCGGGCTGGAATGGGTCTAACTACAAGGCCGAAAGATTAATTAAAATTTAAATAAAGGTTATATTTTCAACAGACAACAAGATTTAACAAATTTTCACTCGGTGAAATAACAATGAAAAATCAGGTACAATTATAACTCTACAAAAGAAAGCACAAGTTAGGGGGTCTTTACAAATTCTGGGCTTCGAGCCCCAAGTTTATAATTTCTGAGCTCTCAGCTGACAACCACAAATAACCAAAGGGCAGAAAACCCCTCTTTCAAAGAGCATTTGCTCCCAACTTATAACCTCAAGCCTCCCAGAGGCACTTTTCAAACACAAGCAAGAGCTGAGCCGCTCTCAATTTTTCAAGCCTATTAAAGGCAATACCAGACTTTTACACATGATTGCCATCAAGGCACAACTTATAATGAAACAGGGGTATCTAGTACCCAGCCTACTGGGCCTAAATAGAAAATTAACAGGTTAACTTAAATGACCCTAAACGCAGAAAGAATGGAGGCGTGTACTTGCGCTCCTACATGAATACTTGTTAAAACCTAAGGGGCACTAGGCCAATTAAACAGGGGCTATTCCCACACTAGGAAGGTGACTCGTATAAGAAAATTTTAATACATTAAGAGTAGAAAATCGGTTATGAAAACGTAGTCACCTCAACTCAAAATGAAGGGGAGCTCGAGAGCGTAAAGCACTCTCTATCCCCGATTTATAGTTAAAGTAATGAGAAATTTTTACATAAGCCGGCACTAAGTTACATTTTTAGAGAGGTAGGTTGCAATTAAAAACGTTTCGGACCTTCCCCGAGGGCTAAACTGCTGAGCTAGCAAGAAATGAAGATGTTAAAAGGCCATTACCTTGTAGAAGAGCCGCTGGCGGAAGAAAGAGGCGCTTCCCGCCTCCTGCTATACTTCCATACACTAAGCTAGATGTTGTACGAGTGGCCGAGAGCCAGGAAAATCAGCAGTTTTATACTCTCGGGGAAGATTCGAGACCTTTCATGAATGATTAAGACACACCCACAGTCGTTTATTGGGTAGCTTACAGTTACACTTCAACATTGGGGAAGAAAGACGCCATTGGCTGAAAATTAATGAAATTTACGATTGGCTAATTTCAAAACTGGCGGAAAGAAAGATTAATATTGCCAACCCACAAATGAAAGAACAACATTTAGTAAAGAACAAACTTATGAATACAAAATATCTTCAAGAAAAGTTCCTTCACTTCGCACCAGGGTGCATGATCATAGTTTTTGGTAGAGACATCTGTGAGAGAATGTCCACACTTTTTGATAATTAGTAAACAAAAACCATTCGAAATTAACACAGTGACATCTTCTGATAAACGGTTGAATTTATTCAGTTTTAAAGTTCAGAGTTTCAGCTGCAGAGGAGTACTTTAAGGCGGAAAATTCAAATGTGCGACGTATAGGTGTACCAACCGGTACAATTATTATTATTATTATTATTATTATTATTATTATTATTATTATTATTATTATCATCATTATTATTCATTGCCTCAGTGGAGTGCGACAGGCTTCGGCAGCCGGCACAATTCCTATCCTCGCCGCTAGATGGGGCTTCATTCATTCCATTCCTGACCCGGTCGAATGACAAGAAACAGACTGCGGATTTTCATTATTATTATTATTTTGTTTATTAAATACTAATTAATATTTTCATGAAATTTATAATTAAAAGTCCTCTATATTTCCACAAAACATTCACTGGAATCGTAAAGTTAAGGCCGAAACACAGGTAACATAATCACTCCAAAATCAAACCACTACTCATATCTTCTTTCACCGAACGAGTACCTAATTACCCTAATTATTGTAAAATAAATGTGCTTAGACAAAAAATGGTTGTTCTTGTCTTTCCAAGTGGACAGTTGGGACCTAAAACAGTGAACGGTATCTACGGGGGCTCTTCCAATATGACTACCACACATTATATTTGCAGAGTTAATTTTATAAGCAGTAAACTGATACTCCCCTGGTACCGATGTTTAGCCAAGCAATGGTAGTAAAATTTATCTGCCTATAAATAGGGTTCATGAAACCCCAGAAAGCTATATCCTCTGCCCTCATGTTCTCTGTCAAAGAGAATACTTTTACGACATCTGGAGCAATG
This sequence comes from Anabrus simplex, assembly GCF_040414725.1. Lineage (NCBI taxonomy): Eukaryota > Metazoa > Arthropoda > Insecta > Orthoptera > Tettigoniidae > Anabrus > Anabrus simplex. The sequence goes on from NC_090271.1 coordinate 277,096,354, forward strand.
CTCAGGCTGCATAATTACTTTACAAGCGTTAAAGGACGACCTAATTACTTTCCAGAGAAGTTTATTGAATTAGGTAGAGCAGTGATGGTGACATGTTTTACTGGGCAAATAAAGTCGTTCACAGCCTCATTTCTTGAATTAGAATAACGAGCCAAATGGTCATCTAAAATTGAATGATTATTTTCTTTCCAATTAATTATTATTTAATAACCAACTGGTGAAATAACCGATACATTAATTATCTAATAGATAACATGCTTGGTTACTTTCCTTCCATTCATTGGTTCATCCACTTATTTAAATTTGGTAGTGGTTTTAACGTCGCACCAACTCAGAAAAGTTTATTTTCCTTTTTTCGGGTTCGATGTAATAGGGAAGGGCCAGATCTACTATTCTTCTGGTGTTAAAATGGGAAACCACGGTAAACCATCCTCACAGCTTCCGATGGTGTAGTTCGAAACCACCGATTGCCGCATGCTTGAACTATGCAACTAACTCACTCGGTCATTCTGTCGTGCGGCCGAGCGGATGACGCTTTGTGGTCAGCTAATGTTTAGGTGGGTAGATTTCTCGGTGAATACTAAGTTGAGAAAGGACTATTCCTCTTTTTCGTCAATATATATTATTTCTTACTTGAAGTATTTACAATTATATACACTTGAAGTCAATGTCTCTGGTTAGGTACAGAAAACCACGGACTACTGTCCTTTTACTCGCGTTCTACCTGACGCGTTACTATATTCAAAGACCAAAACTTATTACTTTACTACTCGTCTTATTAATTTAGAAGAATAGGTGAGCCTTACGTATACGGTGATACGGGTTCACAGATGAGTCTCCTTGTCACGAGCGCGGCGCGGCAGAACCTCCTTCAGTAACTACATGATTCTACCGGAACTGTCTTCGGAATCTCCTCGGAATCTGGTCCCCTTTTATACTCCTCATAACGCGTACGTGAGCGGTCTATCTCATAATTGTAATCATCCTGTTTTCTCAGTGATTTCTCGTATTTGTCAACACGAAAACATTCCTGCTAGAACTCCTATGATTTCTTAAATGCCGCCTATTTCCAATAGTTGCGATACTCTCGTTTACTAGTAAGTTTCACACGCACCATGCGAGCCGCGTCACTTCCAATCACTCTCTCTCTCTCTCTCTCTCTATTGACGCTTATTACAGCAATCATAAATACACGGTAGTATTGCTGTTGGTTACGGCAATCTTAACTTCACCTCGTGATTTTCCATTTCTTTACAATATAACTCTGTATAACTTAATATTCATGGGCTCAGGTTCGCATTTCCGACAGAACACCTCCCCCTTGGTCAACAGTTCAATAGTTCAATAGTTTCTTCTTGAGACTTTTAATAGTACTTTGTTCTGTGAGAATTCGAACTCTATATACAGATGTGATCTCAAAGCCAACGTTTTGCCACCAATGCATTAAATGTTTAAAATACGTATTTCATACTCATTACATTATATCCTTTCTTTCATTACATTATAAACTTTTTACACCTCACACTTTGACATTTCTCATACTTTTCTTGCACAAGGGAAAGTGTACAGCATACTCTATTATTTCACAGAATACATCATCATTTTTCGGTAGTACAATCTCTGACAATACTTTAAATGCATTAATAACATCTGTACATTTACCTCTAGTACTTACCCAACAATAAAACTCAAATGTCAAAATGTTTTATTTATCCAATACTTACTGACATTATGATTCACTTATTTGCATTACTTCCATAAACGCTCTTCTTCAACACTCCTTTTAATAAAGTTCAATAGCCTCTTCTTGAGACTTTTAATAGTACTTTGTTCTGTGAGACTTAATTCCAACTCTATTTACAGATGTGGTCTCAGAACAATCTAGATTCACAACGTCATCTTTTTCCACTTGCTTTCTGAGATAACACAATTGCACTTTCACTTTCATGAGATATTCCGCAGTCTCTAATGCTCGCTAAAGGACTTTGTACGTCCTCCCGTGTATCTCAATTCACTTTCACGCACAACACTCGGCGTTTTGAATCTTTGGAAAGTTGCATTGGTTTTTACTCTTATTCACAATAGTTTGTTTAAAAAAAGATTTTGGAACAACAATCACTATAACCTTGACATTTCTTAAATTGTTTATACAATTTACAATATTTAAAACGAAAACATAACATTATCACTAACACTTTACCAATTCCTAAATGTTGTAAGAAATTCGTACGATACTCTTTGGGGTTTCTTCTTATCGCATCTTCTTGCTCCTCTCTTAATTCTTCTACTTCTTTAACTATATGACTTGCATAATATTCAAATCTGTTGTATGCGTTAATATATATTTACTAATGGTAGTTTATTTTCAAGATGTAATGTTTCTAAAGTGATACTTGATCCTAAGTGTTCACAACAAAAATATTCTATGGGAATATCGGGTGCAATATCCTTAAAAGTATTACTTTTTATAACTGTACGACTTACATTTTTTGTATTCGTACTAAAGCATTTACAAGGTTCAAAAATTATATAATACCTACTCCTTGTATAATTTTATCATTGAAATCTGTTGTGCTACACATTACTGTTACCTCCCCTGAATATGGTGCCACATACATCCATTGACTTTATCCTCTAATGGTATCCACTTAAATTTTCTAAATTAATTATATTTTTATGCAATCAATTAGAATCACATTAGATTGCATTAGTCTAACTACGCACTCTTGAGTAGCATGAGTGAACATTAAAGCAGGGACTTGTTTACAAATTCTAAATTCATCCGATAAGGATTTACACTCTTTTATCTCGTTCTCGTCCATTAATTGGTACATCTGTTTAGCATTATCTATTAACAAGTAATCATTACGTGTATCAATGGAAATATACTCTGTCTTACTTTTATTTACAGTAGTTGGGTATACCAACTTATACACATACAAATTATTATTCACCAAAGTGGTCTGAATTACATAACTCAATACATCTCTGGAAATAAAAATACTTATTTCAGATATTTTTAATAACTTATCGCTATTAGTCGTGCTAAGAGCCACTGGTAAATAAGCATCATTTGGAAAACTATTTTGTGATTACTGAACATATCTAACTAATCCAGAAGGGCTGATAACTTCAGGTTGAATTACGCCATTCTGTGCATTTGTTACCATTCTCAGAAATATACCGTACTGTTTTTTAACTTGGTTTATGCAATTTTCTAGTTCAATAAAATGTCTATTGATTGCTATTCTCAGTGAGTCTTTCATGAATAGTTTCTGAATCTGAACAGTCGCATTATTCATATGCTGCTGAACTTCTTTAAGAGTTCCTTTGAGTCTCTGTTCATTTAATGTTACCTGATATAACGTTGAATTAATCGTTTGAAATGTAGATATCACTACTGTCATCTGATTCTCTGCCAGTTTTAACATACCTAGTTGTTTCTGTTCTAGCTTGCTAATTTTCTCTTTGTAAAATTCTGTATCTGCTTCATCTAACGTTACGAATAACGCTTTAGCAAATACACCAATAAAATTAAATACTCCTCTCTTTTGTCGTACTCGTTCCTCATGATCCACTTTAATTACTTGCTTAAGGAGTGACCAAGTCTCCTTTAATGACTCTGATCTAATTTTAATCATTTGAATCTCTCTCATACAAGTATGACTTTCCTCTTCATTTAATTCCTTACACATCTACTGATATTTACGTATGTTACTAACTTCCATGTAGTACTATAATGTTGTGCTGATCCAACATGATCATAATAAATTCCTGGAGTCCTCTTATATTCTTTTATCTGGTAGTCAAACGTTTAGCTTCCCCTGATGCAACACATCGCTGTCCACAATACTAATGTGAAGATCGTCCACATCATTTTCAAATTTCTGAAAATGAATACATGTGTACCTGTTTGTTAACTCAATTAATCTTAAGTTCTCCTAATACAGTTTCTACAAGAACAACTTTAATCTATTCATATGTACTTTCATATCCTTATTTCTTCTCCTTTAAAGAATGCAATTTACTCCCTCAGTCTTTACAATCGTATACGGCCCTATCCATTGGACTGATAGTTTCTTCGACCTACCTCTCCTCACTGATTCATCATGCACTAAAACTCTGTCTTTTACTCTAAATGTAACTTCATGTATTTTCTTGTCTTATGCTTCTTTTGCTTTCTCTTTTGATTGAATAAGCGTTTTTCTGGCTATTTCGTGGCTTTCTTGGAGAGTGTTCTTTAACTTTCTAACATGCTCTCTTCTTCATTATAATTTATTGTTTCAGGATTCCTCTCTAATAAACCTGGTATAGTTGCTGTTATTCCAAACATTAATCAAATGGAGTGTATCTCGTGGTCGTACTCATCGTTGTTTTATGTACAAACACTGATGATGCCAAAAATGAATCCCAATTACTCTGGTCATGGCTTACATAATGCCTCAAGTACTCAGTGTTACTGGCGTGTGATCTTTCAACTGATCCATTAGATTCTGGTCTATAAGCTGTGGCATTGTACCTAATTTACAGGAAGAAGTTTACACAGATTCTTCATGAATCACTCAAAAAATTTGTTTTTTGATATGTAAGAATGGTACTTGGTATACAATATATTTAAATTACACTATCCATTAACGTTTTTGCTAATGTTTCGGCCTCTTGATTCGGTATAGCTACTGATACCCAATATTTTGATAGCAGATCTTGGCATGTTAGACTATACTGATTTTTGCTCTCTATTTCTGGTAAAGGCCGTATTAAATCTTACGCAATTTTTCCCATTACATCATGGGGTGTACCCGTTATTTTCATACTCATCCGAGTATAAGGTTGTGTCACTATTCTTCTGGCAAGATTCACATTTTATAATGTAATCTTCTACATCTCGTCTCATTCCAGGCCAATTTGCATATCGCTTTATCCTCTCCAATGTACATTGTACTTCAGATGGCCTCCAACGAGAGATTCATGGAAGTTTTCAATTATAGTTCTCTTTCTTCCGGCGTTTTATCGTTTTCTTCTGATTTCTCTATCATTGTCTCTTCACCTTTTGCTACTGTCTCCAACTCACTTGTCTATGTACTGCTACAGCTAGGTTTAGTTTCTTCTACTGCCTCACTTACAACTGGGAGTACTTCTATAGTTGTTTCTACACGACGTAAAGCGTCTGTTACTATTTTTGACTGTACATTAAAAGGATCACATTTAAAACAGGTGCATTAGGTAGGTTACAGCTCAGTCATGGATTAAGAATATGTCGATATTCAACTACGTAATTTCCAGTTAGGATCTGTAAAAGTCACTGGATTAAGCTCCCTCCTGCACAAATGACAAAGATTTATAGGCAAACAGAGAAAATATTACAAAAGTACTGTACCCTGCAAATTTGGCCTTCAATAAACATTTTATTGTGTATTCAAGTAAGAGGCTATTATTTCATTAGTACGGGTGATATATTTCCAGTCCTGGGTTATAGGGACGTGCGCGCATGTACGGAACCGATTCTCACCAGCCGAGAGCAAAGTATTGATTTTTAATCGACCGGTTAGCTGTGTCACGTGACCCACTGGGAACGTCCAAGTCCACTGCAAGGTGAAGTACGCGTGCCAGAATCTTTGAGTGAGAGTACTTCCGAGAATTGTAATGACCTATCAGGTGTAAGACGACGGCAAATTACGAGTCAATGTGGAGACACACTCACCTTGAGAAATGCTTAAATACCCAAGTTTTCAGAACAAACGCTCTCTTACTCTTAATTATTCGCGCTCTACGTATGTGTTCTACTGGCTCGTACTTGCATTCTTCTTGGATTTCACGACGCAGACACTCTGTCACTGGACTCGGCAATAGTTCTACTCGACGGCAGTACAAATCAACTACCTTCTTATACTGTAGTATATTAGTCAACGGGTCTGGCAGCTTTTCACAGGCTAAGTTACGTGTTATTCTTCTCTAAAACTCGACGTATTTGTGTGTGGAATATCTTCTAAAAATTTGTGTCAGCTTCAGCCTTCACCGTGCTGGAAGAAATAAGAGGATCGCCACGTGGTTATTGGAGTTCGTCAAGATGTTTCAACGATCTGAAGAGGAGATCTACAGTATTTCTGCGTTGGACTTCACTGCTGCGATAGTGTACTAAAATGTAGGCGACATCTAACATGGCGAGATAACGAAGGAAGCAGATAACAAACAACATGTGATCCAGTAATTCCAGATCATCGGCAGAGATCGACGTTCATCATACATTTAAGTAACCCTTTTCTAATGTTTTATCTGTTCATCTTTGTCGAAATAATGCTTACTTAGTCATTAGTGGTAGTATTACTTTTAGATTTGCAGAAGTAGTTACTATTTTCATCCTTCTTTCACATGGGAAATGGTAGTGTTTTCAAGTTGTGTGAGTGATTATTGGATTCTATTAGAGTAGCTAGGATGTGCGCGTGTCTTCTATGATTACTCCAAATGTCTCATTTAGCAGTCTAGTGTTATTTAAAAATCATTGTCCTCATGGATAAATAACAAATTAATTTTGAAAATATTTTCAATGTGGAAGCCATGTGGGACAGATTTACGGCATGTTTGTTACGCTGGATTTCAATGTAAATTTTCTTCCTGTTGGATTTAACGCGCGTTAGTGTCATCTGGCTTATTGTCGAACCCTGGTTTACGTAAATTCAATATCTAGCACATCTAATAATAATAATAATAATAATTATAATTATAATAATAAGTAAGGTAAGGGTTATTCTGTCCAAAGGCAGGTCCGAACCTCCGCAGAGGTGTTCCTGAGCCGGAGTTTACGTGCGGTAGGGTGGCCAGTTCCTTTCCTCTCCTCCATTCCCTTACCCCCACCAATAGCGCATGGCAACCCATCCAACTCCTGACCACGCCCAATGTTGCTTAACTTCGGAGATCTCACGGGATCCGGTGTTTCAACACGGCTACGGCCGTTGGCTATAATAATAATAGCCCTCTGGTTCAAACCGCGAAGCAAATAAAGAATTTCCAAATTACAGAAAGCATAGAGGATCACTTGGAACAGGTATAATAAAAAATATCTCGGAATGCAAAACTTAGACACTATAATACAGTACAGTGATCAAACCTGAAGCGTTATATGCCTCAGAAACCTTAATCATTGGTGGTGGATCTTACGAATTTTACGAAGAATTTTTGGCCCAGTTTGTATAGATGGAATATGGAGAAAAAAATCATCTCAGGAGATATATTATCATTCTGAAAAAAATTCTCACACTTTTCGAAAAAGACGATTGAAATTTTATGGACACATTATCAGAATGAATACTAACAGGCTAACTAAAAGAATTTTCAACCTGGCCCTTTCGTCTAAAACCAAGAAGAGTTGGCTTCGTGAAATTGAGACAGATCTCCCGGAAATCAACATCTCAGAAGACATTGTACAGGACAGATGTAAATTCATCATCATCATCATCTGTTTACCCTCCAGGTTCGGTTTTTCCCTCGGACTTAGCGAGGGATCCCACCTCTACCGCCTCAAGGGCAGTGTCCTGGAGCTTCAGACTCTTGGTCGGGGGATACAACTGGGGAGTATGACCAGTACTTCGCCCAGGCGGCCTCACCTGCTATGCTGAACAGGGGCCTTGTGGAGGGATGGGAAGATTGGAAGGGATAGGCAAGGAAGAGGGAAGGAAGCGGCCGTGGCCTTAAGTTAGGTACCATCCCGGCATTCGCCTGGAGGAGAAGTGGGAAACCACGGAAAACCACTTCCAGGATGGCTGAGGTGGGAATCGAACCCACCTCTACTCAGTTGACCTCCCGAGGCTGAGTGGACCCCGTTCCAGCCCTCGTACCACTTTTCAAATTTTCGTGGCAGAGCCGGGAATCGAACCCGGGCCTCCGGGGGTGGCAGCTAATCACGATAACCACTACACCACAGAGGCGGACACAGATGTAAATTCAGAACCAAAATCGACAACCACCACTTTGAAGAGAAACCCAACACCAGAGCTACTATAACTTGGACAGAAGAACGAAGGAAGAAGCTCAGAGAGAGGATGAAGAGATTTTGGGAGGAAAAGAAGGCCAACACATCAGCTAAACAAGTTCAACCGTGCTCCTGAGTAGGGCATAACGATGTAAAAAAATAATCCACCTCGGGTTAAGTGAATGAGTAAGGGACATGAGTTTAAATATTGCTTGATCTTGTCGTAAGATGTTAATGTGTGCTCAATTAGGATGAATATTAGCCTGGAATATGGCAGAATCCCGACGGATCGTTTACGGTGTTTATTGAATTATTGAATTCATTTATTGAATTTTATTTGAAGCGTGCGTGTGTGGTAAAACGTAATTATTCAAGTATGGATCACGTGTTAATTGATAAATGTAGAATTAAGTAATAATAACGTCGTGACTCATGAACCATGAATGCAAATGCTAATGTTTGACCTTACTATGTGCGTATGTGTAGACGACAATACTTCCAAGATATCAACCGCTGATGTTATTATGACCAACGTTGTGAAATTTTCGTCATCTTTGACTAAGTGATCACTCAGATTAAATCACATTTCTGAGAGTCGTAAATGGATTTTTTAACCGATACCGTCATCGTGATATTTCATGTGCCTAGGGTAAAAATCAAAATGTAAAATTCAAAGTCTAGAATTCGTTGTAAATAATGTAAATAATTCTCGTGTTGTGTGAGTGCTGTGTGTGTGTATTGTAGCAATTTCAGTGACTTGTCATGTTTTTTGACATGTGGTTTTGACCCGGCCACGTGTTCATCATGTTGGACCCAGGTTATCAGCACCGTTGTTTGAGTTGATCTGACTTATCGAAAGTTAAATATTTAGTATTATTTTTTTTAAATTAAGTTGAGATAAGGTCAAAGTATCAGACACCAATGAATAAGGAGGGATTATTTCATGCGTCTGGACAAAGTTCACAGTTATTGTAAAGCTTGTAATGTTAATTTTTCTCAAGGCGTCAGATGTTAAAGATTAACATCACCTGTTGTTCAGTCAAATATTAAAGGAATTTTCGTGGAAATAATTATCGTACGAGTACAATTTGATGGAAATAATTCTGATAGAGACATCATTAAGTAATGTTTTCCGAATACCTTTTTTTTTAGTCCAATTCGATGGATCTCACGTTTGATGAGACGATGTAATGTAAGATTATCCACAAGTAGAACAACGTGATTAAATTTTTTTTCTTGTAAAATCTTGACACCATAACTTATTTCAGTTGCTCAAAGAATTTAAATTTTCTTCTGAAGTAATGGATGTTGACAGGAATGGATCTGATAATTTAAATGCTTAAGACCAGTTATGAGTCAGATAGCTCATTGAGATGTGTTTTGCTTTCAACTTGTAAATAATTTCGGCATTACTAAGAGGAAGTTCTCCCCATATAAATTTTATATTTTTTTGTTTCGTAGGCTAATATAAATCTGTATACTTGCAGCATATTTTGACTTCCAAGGGGTCGGAGAAATTAAATGCTTTATCTAAGGGAACTGGCTGAGAATAATTTAATTTTGAATTACCATCAAGTCTTATTTAATGTTAATTTGTTAGTTGCTATTGAGTGCTAGTGTTAATAAATGTCAGAAACCTGTTGTTTAAATCTTTTTGTATTATTGTCGCTAGTCATTGTTTCTTTCCCTGCGTTCAAAAATAAGCTATGCCAGACAGCGAGCGGTCCACCCTTGAGACTCTCGCTCTCCAATTGAGCATGCCAGGAATAAAGGGTGCAGTACCAAGGTTAACACAATCATGTATTTTGCAACGCTTATCAAATGTATTAAATATTGATTATTGTAAACTCTAAACTTTACCTAGTTACCGGACTGAGACCCCTTCTGAACAAATCACCAATAGACAGCTGTACCTTGCTTTTGTGGAGAACAGACCAGTGTCCGTAACTGAGGACCTTTATCCTCGAATAGTACTCATCGACTCTACGTTTACTGACTACCATGAAGCCGGACGGAAGACTTATTAGCATGAATACATGCACTGAGAAGTGTACAATACGCTGATATGAAAATTTCATTTTTGTAAAAATGTGGACTGAGGCGCTTTCTGCATAAGCTGTTCACATGTAATCGCAAAAACGTGTGTCTCATACTTCTTTTATCATTACCCTGCATTTTAAAATGTATTTGTTGAAATAACATAAGGTAAAGTAAATAAACAATTTTTAGTATTTATAAATAAGACAAAGGCAATGACAAAGTCACCTCCGTACAGGCCATGAAGGCCCTTGGAGGAGTGGAAGGTAAAGGCTTCCACCATTGGTAACCGCGACACGTGATGGGGTAGATTGGTTAGCTCTACGCCCGGCTGCCTGTGCTCTCAGGAATTAACCTGGTACTCATTTTTGGTGTAGGCTGAGTGAACCTCAGGGCTATGTGCACCTCCGGAAGTGGAAATCTCGTTTCTTAAATGTTACGACTTCCTGATGGGGATTCGAACCCACGTCCTTCCGGGCGAACCGAGCACGCCTTTAAAGCCTCGGCCAGGCAGCCCCTATTTACAAATAAAGAAACTGTAAATGTATGATCAAGTAAATAATGAAGAAAACGAAGAATTTGAAGTATTGTATTTACGATGTTTTCACGCCTGTAAAGTTAATGACACTGCCTCCACCGATCTTCCCAAAGACGTACGTGCCGTTTAAGGCGGGGATTATCTGCTTGTCATTGTAGTGTACGAAAAGGTGTTGTGGGATGTGTGAGTTGCAGGAATTTTAGTGAGGGAAAATTCACCTAGACTTCGAGCCTTAGGAATTTGGACAGTACGGTTAAAACACCATGACTCGACCGGAAATTGAATCTGAAACCCTCTGTCCAAAGACCATAAAGTTTTTATTGCAATCATGGGGACAGGTAAAGTAATAATAGTAATTGTTGTTATGAAATGAAATGGCGTATGGCTGTTAGTGCCGGGAGTGACCGAGGACATGTTCGGCTCGCCAGGTGCAGGTCTTTCGATTTGACTCCCGTAGGCGACCTGCGCGTCATGATGAGGATGAAATGAAGATGAAGACGACACATACACCCAGTCCCCGTGCCAGAGAAATAATCAATGATGATAAAATTTACCAACCCTGCCGCGAATCGAACCCGGGACCCCTATGACCAAAGGCCAGCACGCTAACAACTTAGCCATGGAGCCGGACATTATTGTTATGATAATAATATATAAATCATACGCAGCGAACGAATGGTTACGCGGTTAGCGTTACGTATCTATTAGCTAGTATTCAGGGGATAGTGGATTCTAACCCACCTCTCAGCAGCCATGAATATGATCTTTCATGTTCCCTCATTTTCACACCCTGTAAACACCGAGGCTGGACTTAAAATAAAGTCACGGATGCTTCTTTCCCAATCCTATCTATGACTTATCTCATCGTCGCCTTAAGACTTGCCTGTGCTGGTCCGCTGTAACAACAAAGATTTATAGAAAATATTATCTGACCCGATTATCTTTTCAATCAATTGGCGCTAAAGACTTGTGCTAATCCCCTATAACTGAAACATCATCCGATGAATTGTTCTGTCGGAATTGCGAACCCGAACCCATAATATTGAATTCTACTGAAGAGCTGCTTTTATAATATTGTGTTGGAAATGTAGTAACATTATCTGCCGTTGAGTAACCTTTTCTCGTGCTTTGATGAGATTTAAAGTTGGATAATCTGAAAATTGGGCTGAAATTCCACTAAATGGTTTTTTTTAAAGAAACGTCCGATGACCTACTGAAATTATTTTAAGTCTTTGTTATTTTTATTATTTATAGACTTCCAGACGATATGACAACAGATGCACTGTGGAAATAAAAAGAAGAATTTCCCTGTGTAAGAAAGCCTTTGAGGAGAAGAAGTAGCTCTTAACTAATAAATCCTTAAATACTGAACAAAATAAATTATTTATCAAAACGTTCATTTGGAGTGTGCTGCTATACGGTTGTGAAGGATGGACTCTCTTGAAGGACGACGTGAAACGACTAGAGGCAGTGGAAATGTGGCTATGGTGGAAGATGACAAGAACTAGCTGGATTGAGAAGAAAACTAATGAAGCAGTGCTTAGAGAAATAAACACCCAGAGACATTTAATAACAACGACAAAAAGGAGAAAAGCGTCAGTTTTCGGTCACATTCTACAGCATAATAACTTCATAAAGAACTTGTTCGAAGGTAAGGTGATGGGAAAGAAAGGCAGAGGGAAAACACGGAAGAAGAACATAGAAGAGGTAGTTGAGACGATGGGATGCCAAGGTTATGGAGAGATGAAAAGGATCGCAGAGAGAAGAGATCAATGGTTGCAGCGACAAAGCGCCTTTAGATAATTATGATGATGATGAGACGATATTTTCTTTTTAGAAATCGTGCTGACGGTTTCGAAGTTATAACGATTGCCCTCTAGCGAGGGACCGCTAAAATAGGGTTTTATTTGTTGGCTATTTTGTTGTGACAGGTGATGTCATAGAACATTTGTTTGTTGGCAATATTAGGTTCGGAGTTCTTCTTTGCAACGATATAATTATAATGGCGATAGGATCAATAGATACGAAGATATCAGCGTTACAAACTAGCGTCACGTTTTGTGGACGGGTGTTTCAGCGCTACAGTAGTACATGTCCAGTGGCTTAAACAGACCTGAAATTCGCCGAAGATTTGCCGTTGGAAGAGCAGCTTTAAAGGCCTGGATAAGATCTTCGAGTGTTCAGATGAATCTTTGCATACCAGGGTCAGAATGATTGAGGCATTAGTCTTCCCATACCTACATAATATAGTTATGAACGCTGGGCCACAAGGAAGCGAGATAAGAAGTATACTGATTCATTAGAGCTCTGGTGTTGCAGAAGGATATTGGGTATCCCTTTGACAGCCAAGAAGACAAATGCATGGGTCATACAAAAGATCAAACCAGTATATTTAGGAATTAATTACAAAATTGCAGGTGTCATATTTTACACAAATTATGAAACGCTATGATTCATTGGGAAAGGCTATTATGCTTGGGAAAAATTAGGGGGTCTCGGAGACGAGGATGACCAGCACAGAGATGGATAATCTCCAAAGTTTCCAACATGAACATGTCGCTGAAGGAACTGAAATATATGGTTAAAGAGCGAAATATCTGGAGGTAGTCCATCCTTGAACTCACTAGGAGTCGACGTCGACGTCGTCCAGCGCTGCATCGAAAAGGAAGACGTCTTCAGGTCAAAAGATCCCGTCTCCGTACGACGAAAGAGGACAATAAAGAAGAGGGAATCCCAGGGACTCTCAACTTGGAAGCATAAGTTGGTAACCACAGAGCACCTCCCTGAGTCTGATATAGTCTTCTTTGGTCCAGTGGTGTTCTCTTCCGATTCTGACAGTATGGAATTTGCAAGAATACTTTCATTTTCACGACATTAATATCTCTTTCCCTCCTTCTGCCCTCCATTCTTGAAAGGCTTGGACCTCTTCATATCTCTCGTCGGATTAGAGTTACTAGGACATGGTTGCCAAGTTATATTTAATCTTGAAACTGTAGGCCTAATCATCATCAACATCACAACCAGCTCTACCTAAAAAGGGGAATTAATGATTGATAGTCGATCGATCTTCACAACGAATTACTACTAAATTATGTACGCCACCATCACTTGGATATTTTCTTAATTTCCTTTCAGATGCAGAAGTCATTTCCTTAAGACTTTTGATCATCAATCAATCACCATTCATCTGCATTTAGGGCAGTCACCCAGGTGGCTGATTACCTATCTAACGTTTACCTAACCTTTTCTTAAACAATTGCAAAGAATTTGGAAACATACTGAAAATCTCGCTTGGCAAATTATTCCAATCCCTAGTTCCACCTCCTATAAACGAACATTTGCCCTAATTTCTCCTCTCGACTTCCAACTTTTTCTTCATAATGTGTTTCCTGCTTTCAAAAATACCACTCATACTTATTCTTCTACTAATGTCATTGCACGCCGTCTCTCCACCTACAGCTCGGAACATACCACTTAGTCGAGCAGACCGTCTCCTTTCTCCCAAGTATTCCCAGCCCAAACTTTGAAACATTTTCGTAACGCTACGCTTTTGTTGGAAATCACCCAGAAAAAAATAGAGGTGCTTTTCTTTGGATTTTCTCCGGTTCTTGAGTCAAATAATCCTGGTGACACTGGAACCATAATCTAGTTGGGTTCTTACCAGAGACTTACATGCCCTCTCCTTTAGATTCTTACTACAATACCTAAAAACACTCGTAACCATTTGCAGAGATATATATGCCCTTTATTTACAATCCCCTTTACGTGATTACCCCAATGAAGTTTTACCCTTATAAAACGTAGGTCGTTACAATGAACGTTCACACCATAAACGCAGTAATGAAAACTGAGAGGACGTTTCCTATAAGTAAAACTCACAAAGTGACTTTTAAGCCCGTTTATTATTATACCATTGCCTTATGTTGAACTCACAACATTGTTGAGGTCTGTTTTCAGTTACAATCTTGTAACACTTATTACTCTGTCCATTATAACATCATCACCAAAATGCCAGTTATTTACACATTTGATTTATATATATAAGAAATATGTCCAACAATACTTCCTTGAGAAATTACACACTTAATGATCACAGGGTCAGATATTGTTTCAGCTACTCTAATTTTCTGAATTCTATGTTCTAGAAACGATAGCAATCCATTCATTCACTGGTTTGTTTAGTCCAAGTCTCCCAAAATCTACACTATCGAATCACGTTACAGTCCATTTGACCTCCTAAATCTAAGATATCTGCTATATTTTTGGAAAAAACATTACTGCAGATAATGCATAACATTTTTTTTAAAGAAAGTTTTCTGCGGCCTTCCATCTATTTTACGTAACAGTGCAATTCTAATCGACTAATTCGTATTGGCGTTGTACAAAGCACGTAATCGTTCTCTTTTGCTTCGAGCCTACATTGTCTCCCACCAGAGATCCTCTGCCATTATGCTTCTTTATGCACAGCTCTATATGGAAAGGATTACCGATAGAAGATATGAAGTTATCGTGAAACAATCTCTTCTCATTTCACACAGCATATCAACACTCACATTGCCTTATTCGTGCTACATGAGAATATTGTTATATTCACAACACGAAAGGCTAAGTATACCAAACATAACTGTCGCAGTAAAACGAAAGGTGTAATAAACAGATGGGAAATAACACTCTGCTGCATGAGTCATACTACACGCGTTGTGTGTTTTTTAAAGCTGACACATCATCATATCAGCTATTAATCAGGTCTAATAGAATTTAAATGACCTGTACTTTCAAGAGATAAGCTGATTGGGGGAGGGCTTGAATGACAAACTGTTATTTATCATCTCTTGTTTGAGAAACTGTCACTTAAAGTCTCACCGTTTTATTGACTTTCTACATGCGTTGGGTCGTTCACATATTGCATGCAATTTTAATGCCATGCTACGATTCTGTTCAGTCGCTGGAATTCACTATAGATTGGAGGATTGTAGTTTAGAATGAGGCCTGTCGTTTACTTCCTTATTCCACAGCTTTATTCCTTGGCGATAATCACTTTGTTTTAAAAAGGTGGCATCTCCATGACCTAGAAAATTTTAAAATTACAAGCGGGGTTTTTTCTTAAATACGGATGAAATAAAAATGTGGATCTGTCAAGCAACTTTATCACGCTTATAGAGAACCGAGAGGAATTTTGACCGAGTGAACTGGCCGTGCGGATAGGGTCGCGTTGCTGTGAGGTTGCAATCTGGTAAAGGTGGGTTCGAATCCCACCGATGTCAGTCCTGAAGATGGTTTTCCGTGGTTTCCGATTTTCACACCTTCGTTTACAATTATAGTCCTTCTCCTTCCTTGCGTCGCCGGAAACCTCCAAAGGATTAGTTCGACGTTAAACTATTAGTAAAAGTAAAAGAGGGAGAATTTTGCTCGAGATTATTGGAGACCTTCTTGTTTAAAAAGCGATTATTGTTTGTTCGTGTAAATTAGTAAGTCAAATGCCCGTCTGTTGGCCATGATCATTAAAGTGTCAAGACTAAATGGATCTTTATGTTTTCTTATATATATAAATGATATGAGTAAAGGAGTGGAATCGGAGGTAAGGCTTTTTGCGGATGATGTTATTTTGTATAGAGTGATAAATAAGTTACAAGATTGTGAGCAACTGCAACGTGACCTCGAAAATGTTGTGAGATGGACAGCAGGCAATGGTATGTTGATAAACGGGGTTAAAAGTCAGGTTGTGAGTTTCACAAATAGGAAAAGTCCTCTCAGTTTTAATTACAGCGTTGATGGGGTGAAAGTTCCTTTTGGGGATCATTGTAAGTATCGAGGCGTTAATATAAGGAAAGATCTTCATTGGGGTAATCACATAAATGAGATTGTAAATAAAGGGTACAGATCTCTGCACATGGTTATGAGGGTGTTTGGGGGTTGTAGTAAGGATGTAAAGGAGAGTGCATATACGTCTCTGGTAAGACCCCAACTAGAGTATGGTTCCAGTGTATGGGACCCTCACCAGGATTACCTGATTCAAGAACTGGAAAAAATCCAAAGAAAAGCAGCTCGATTTGTTCTGGGTGATTTCCGACAAAAGAGTAGCGTTAAAAAAATGTTGCAATGTTTGGGTTGGGAAGAATTGGGAGAAAGAAGAAGAGCTGCTCGACTAAGTGGTATGTTCCGAGCTATCAGCGGAGAGATGGCGTGGAATGACATTAGTAGACGAATAAGTTTGAATGGCGTTTATAAAAGTAGGAAAGATCACAATATGAAGATAAAGTTGGAATTCAAGAGGACAAACCGGGGCAAATATTCATTTATAGGAGGGGGAGTTAGGGATTGGAATAACTTACCACGGGAGATGTTCAATAAATTTCCCATTTCTTTGAAATCATTTAGGAAAAGGCTAGGAAAGCAACAGATAGGGAATCTGCCACCTGGGCGGCTGCCCTAAATGCCGATCAGTATTGATTGATTGATTGATTGATTGATTTATCTGACACCAGGGTCAAGCGGTTCGATTCCCGTTGGTGGAAGAACTGTTCACCGTTAGAAAATTGGCCGGAATGGTAGGAGCTATGGCGATATACAATATAAAATCACTAGATTGGGTGCCAAAAGCCTGGATTTAATTCCGTACCTCTCACTGTTATTCATCATAACACTACCCTCCACCACAATAACACGCACTTACCTACACTTGGCAGATGCCGCCCACCCTCATCGGAGGGTTTGCCTTACAAGGGCTGAACTCGGGTAGAAATAGCCACACGAAATTATTATTATACTAGCATTCATATAGAGTCAGGGCATATAGCGCTCTTGATGGTGATTTGTCCCCCAGATAGGGACATGAAGCCTTGACCAGCCCCCTTGGTTATTGTTCGACAGTCGTTGGCTATGTGCCGACACCCGTTTTCACCCTCTCCCTACCTCATTATCATCATCATCCTACATCCAGACGCGCAAGTCTCCCATGGTCGTCAAATAGCAAGATTCGCACGAGGCGAGCCGAAAATATTCTGTGAAAATTCCGGCGCTAATAATCATCCTGTAAGTAATTATTAGCGACTAGCTGATGTACCCGTGCTTCGCTACGGGATTCTCAGAAAGACTGACTGTGGTTTTCCTTACTGAAATCAACATAGGTCATTACAAAAACGTAAGTATGAATGTAGCGATTAAAAGCAATGCTATCATATAAAATACTCGATCAAATGGAAAGCCGCACGTTTTATCACTTTTATCGAACAGTGCTGCGGTTAGATTGCGGTGCCAATCTAATAGTCCAAAGTTCCAGAGCTGGGATGACCAGGCCGCAGATTGCCATGAACACTCATCTGCCATTATTCCGCTAAATATGCATACTGTTCATTCCAATCAGTGCCTCAGAGAAGGGATTGAATAGCCCGAATGCTATGATGATCCAGTGTGTTACGTACCAGCAGTATCAGAAAATTTATAAACCAGGGGAATGGCATGCTAAAGAAGAAAGTTATCTAACTCCCCAGCTACTTCCCATCAATATTCAGACAGGCTGTTACACTCTGTATGACTGGGCGAGTTGACCGTGTGGTTAGCGGTGGGCAGCTGTGAGCTTGCATCCGAGAGATAGTGGATTCGAACCCCCATTATCGGCAGCGCTGAAGATGGTATTCCGTGGTTTCCCACTTTCACACCAGTCAAATGCTGGGCCTGTACCTTAATTAAGGCCTAAGGCACCCTAGCCCTTTCCTATCCCATCGTCGCCATAAAACCTATCTATGTCGGTGCGAAGTAAATCAAATAAAAAATACTCTGTACACAGCAGTAATCCTATCTTCCGGAGATGAGGGGCAACAGAAGACACAAAGCACATCACGGCAAACAATGGTCAATGTAATGTTATTGTTGATCAATGTTATGAGCTTTCTATATTGTAGGCCTACACATTTAGTTTTCTTTCGACTCTGTGATTTGTAAAATATTTTATACCGTAAACTGTAATTTCTTATTCTCCGACTTTACATACCGATTTTCATTAAACACAGTTCACCCATTTTCTCGTTACTCGGCGCTGATATGGACTTAGTAACAAATATCCAAATTCATGAATATCTTTGTGATCATAGCTAGTACGGTAACAATGTATAAGACATGAATAATAGGAAATTTAATACTATATAACCTTAGTTATGTAGCATTCATCGATTACACCTCTAATAAGAAATATTTGAGAATTACATTTTACGCCTTCCCCTAAACTACCATTTCACTCAAGTGAATAAAATAATTTACAGCCTAGACTATAGCGACTTATTTCCTGACTTTGCATACCGATTTTTATCAAGATAGGACTACTAATAACAATATTTGAGAATTAAATTTTAGGTCTTCCCCTAAACTACCATTTTTCTCAGTGTGAATACAATTATTGACAGCCTAGATTGTATCAATTTATTCCCCAACTTTGCATACCCATTTTCTTTAAAATACGACCAATAATAACATAAATATTTGAGAATTCAATTTTTGGCCTTCCCCTAAACTACCATTTCACTCAGTGTGAGTAAAATGATTTATAGCCTAGATTGTAGAGGCTCATCCACCGACTTCACATACCGATTTTCATTAGACCACTAATAACATGAATAGTTGAGAATTCAATTTTAGGCCTTCCCCTAAACTACCATTTCACTCAGCGTGAGTAAAATGATTTATAGCCCAGATTGTAGAGACTCACCCCCGACTTCACATACCGATTTTCATTAAATTCTCTTCAACCGTTTTCTCGTGATGCGTGTACAGACATACATACAGACAGACAGACAGACAGACAGACAGACAGACAGACAGACAGACAGACAGACAGACAGACAGACAGACAGACAGAAATTACGGAAAAGTAAAAAGTGCATTTTCTTTTTACTATGGACATGACCGATAAAGAAATACCATTATTTTCAAATTCTGAGCAATGTACAGACAAAACTCTTATTTTATATATATAGATTTAAGCCCGCACGACGAGTTTTGTTTGGATGCTCGCTTTCTCTCCAATACTTCTTGAGCCTGCTGTTAGTTTTTCCTTCCTTTCCTGTGAAAGAGTTTTGCAAGATTTAACAACCTTTTGCAAAATTTGGGGCAGGCTGAGACATCAGTATCAGAAATCCCAGCGAAAGTGAAGTCTCTTCTTACTTCTTTGAGTCACATGCCTCCAATATTGTAGCTTTTAATGAGTGGGAAGATCTTCTTCGTAAGCCTGCCCTTGTCCATTCTCAAACGGTGCCTGCAAAATTTCAACCCGAATAAAGGAGGAGGGCTGGAACGACTGAGAATCATCAACGTTCCTGAATAACTTTCGGAGTTGCCAACCTTGAAGACACTCGGTCTTCAGTCTTAATAAATCCCCTATGCTGTAAATAAAATAAGTAACATTTTGATCGTTGATTTTATGTAGTGTGCTACCTCCGGTCTTCGATATAGATTATTCTGCACGTGAAGAATTACAAAACTTCACTATTTGAAGAGGTTTACGCTATACTTTGTAAAGTGTGGGTCAAAACTATTGTCCTTCCTGCTTTGCTGTGTGGTTCTGAACCCTGGATCAGAAAACCTGGGTCAGAGAAACTTTCCTTCGAAATCCAGGAACAGAGCAGAAAAAGAAGAAGGTCAGAGGAGACTTGGAGAAGAGCAATTAAATCCGCTTAACAGAGGGAAGTGGTACATAAAGATCGGATTAGGGAAAGAAAAATGTACAGTCTCAGAACCAGACTTCGAGCTTAAATTAATTTGTGAGTACCTAAATGATAGGTGAAGATAGACCAGGAAATAATTGTAAAGATTGTTTGTGTTTACAATATGCTTTACGTCGCACCGATACAGATAGGTCTTATGGCTACGTTGGGTAGGACAGGGCTAGGAGTGGAAAGGTAGTGATCATGGCCTTAATTAAGGTACAGCCCCAACATTTGCCGGGTGTGAAAAAAGGAAACCACGGAAAACTATCTTCGAAAGTGGGGTTCGAACCCACTGTCTCCGAATGCAAGCTGATAGCTACGTGAGCTATGCCACGCGGCTACTTGCTTGGTTATTATAAAGTTCACGGATTACTAAATTAATAAACTATTTTTTTTATTTGAACGCTGTCCGTCTCAGTGGTGTACTGGTTAGTGTAATTATCTGCCACTTCCGATATCAGGCTCTGCCACGAAATTTAAAAAAATGTACGAGACGATAACTGGAACGGGATCTACTCAGCCTCGTGAGGTCTCCCATCAGTCATCCTCGAAGTGGTTTTCTGTGTTTCCCAATTCTTCTCGAGACAAATGCCGGGATTGTGTTTAACTTAAGGCCATGACCACTTCCTTCTCACCCCCTTGTCTATCCCTTCCGATCTTCCTATTCCCCCACAAGGCCCCTGTTCAGCATAACAGGTGAGGCCGCCTGGGCGAGGGCCTGGTCTTGCTCCAAAGTTGTATCCCCCAACCCAAAGTATCACGCTCCAGGACACTGCCCTTGAGGCGGTACATGGTGGATCCGTCTCTGAGTCCGAGGGAAGAACCAACCCTGGACGGTAAACGGATTGAAGAGAAAAGAGTAATATATTTAAGACTGCAACAACATAAGTGGACATTCGGTGACACTGAGATAGATCAAGTGCTAGAAGTGGGAAGGCAGCTGCCGTGGCCTCCATTTAACACACAACTGCTACTTATTTTCTGTTAAGAAAATATTTCTTTCCTGCCTGGCACAGCCATAATAGAAAATGCCTATCGGACAAGTGTAGAAATTCCTTTCAGTTAATAGTTATTAAGACTTTCAGCAAGAAATGAATGGCAGGACATATTAGCAAACGAAGGTTTGTGAACCAATCAGTTTGTTTCTGTATGTTTGCTTTGCAAATAGAGGTAAATTTTTGGAGGGTTTTCCGCCTTGGACAGGTTTTGTATCAAGGTTCATATCACAAAATGTATTATTCTATTTTCAGCAATACGTTATGCCACGTATTCACGATGTCCGAAAATATGGAATTAGGCGTATGTTAAAAGCATCGTACATACGTAAAGAATTCTCAGGGGCCAGCGCATCAATGAGTATATTATGGTCCAAATACCTGTTAACGTCCATCTGGGTGACCGGCGGGGCGTGATCATCTAGGTAGTTAGCGCGCTCTCTCTCTCTTTCCGGTTCGCTATCTCTTAACTCAAGCTTGCTGACATGTGCTCAGACACTGCGTAAAGTGCCTAGTACGATGTGTAGACAAAGACTGGGCAGCGAGAGAAGTGGGAGACGAGCGATCAGCCCTCGTAGATTGCCCCTTCCCACATGAGCGGCTGATTCCTGCGCAGGACGTTTACAAAGTATTTGGACTACAGCTGTTCTCATTCTTTCTAGATATCACTTCTTTGGACAAATCTAATAATAATTTTACGACCTCTAAAGTATTAGGTTTGCGTTGTTAACCCTTCTTTAGTCGCGCGAAAATTATTACGTTACTAGTCGCGCACGGAGGTAACCTCCGGGGCTAAAAATGCGCATACTTTTCGTCCTTTGAGATGTTGTTTTGGCATTTCCGTTTGCAGTATTCTTCGGTATAATGAAAATAAACCCTTTTAGGTATTAGTAGGTTATTCTTACACAGTTTGTTTGATATAAAATCAGAATACTGTAGACCTTAACTGTGACGAATGGTCTTATGATATTACCTACCACGATCACATCATATGAAATATGAAATAATATTTTTCTAAAATACGTTTAGAAGAACAGAACAACAAAGTCATCGACATAGAAAATAAATAATATGCACTAAAATATAAGGTTTATTGCTTATTTGCACACGGAGGAAACGTCCAGGTGATGTTACTTGTCACAACTATGATCCCACACTCACTCACAGGATGCACGATCGCGCCGAAATGCTGACAGGACGAGTCCAAATGAACAAGGAGAAAGGTATAGGGGTGGGGAGACCAACAGTTCAACTGAGAAGTTCAATACCGTGCAAAATGTAATCAGCCTGCAGGAAATCTCCGTGAGCGACTAAAGGAAGGTTAAGAGAGATAACTTCCCGTCAATCATGTGCCTTTTATTTCCTTTCCTTGCTCGATACCTTCATTCACTTACATGAGTTCAGTGATAGATGGCTCGGTGTCTGTGAGAAAGAGATGAGGAGACGTATTCAGCTGCGACTTACAGCATGCTAAAACTAAAGATAGTGTGGAAAACTTTTGTATAACCTTGGACAGAAAGAGTTCTGTTCTACTTTCAGTCTTTTATTTTTTTTTTCGCGTGGCTGTCAGACGTGGAGAGTAGGGGCAAATGACAAAAATCAAATGACTGCCTTCGAGATGTGGTGATGGCAGCTGTTGTAGGGAATGCCACTGGCAACTTGGAAAACAAACGGTTCCGCCATCCAGGAAGAGAAGGTGTAAAACTGTCTCTAAAACCTTGTGGAACAGAAAAAACCACAATTCTTCGGAAAAATCATCAGACGGATAGATGACAAGCTGGAAAATTAGATCTTCAAGGGAAAGGTATCGGTAAAAGTTTATAGGAACGAGCCTCAAGAAGATGGGTCGACTACATGAATGACATTAATGGGTTCCCATGGAAAATTACCGCTCGGAAAGTAGAGTTTCGTCAGGTAAGGCGCCAACGATCAGTGCTCAACAAAGCCCTGGGATCACGATACACAGACATAACGTAATTGAAACTAATATATGTATAGTGTGGTACGGATGGCAATTTTGGTGGAATGAGCCTGCGTGGAACAAGTCAGCCTGGCTCCACGGCGGTTGAATCGCCAAGTTGTGCCCTCCACCCTCGCGTAACTACGAACAACCTTTCGGAGAAGAGATGGGCTAGACATCACCGCCAACTCGTTTGCCGCCCTGGCAGTGTACAAACGGCGAGAACCGCAAAACTAGGCCCTTTCACATCCAGAGGTTTCTACGGGCCTCTAGTGCCCGATTTTAGTCTCGAAGTAGTCAGTCAGTCAGTGGTTGAGAGCGATCGTGAAAATTAATTCCAGTTTGTGGACTGTGTGTGGTACCGATTGATGAGAGAAGAGTGCTGTCAGCGAGACAGTGCTGTGAGGTGCGTGCTACAGAGTCGACGGAGAGCTGAGAGTGGAGGACGAGGGATTGCAATGCGTAAGACTGACTGTAGTGCGAGTGTGAACCGCGGACTTGTAACACTGTTGTGCGACCGCTTAAATTGTTGGGAGTACGGCCGCTTAAAAGGTACGACGTGGTTGCAATTACTTTTCGGGTTTAATTGCCGATATATAAATATCATCATCATCATCATCATCTGTTTACCCTCCAGGTTCGGTTTTTCCCTCGGACTTAGCGAGGGACCCCACCTCTACCGCCTCAAGGGCAGTGTCCTGGAGCTTCAGACTCTTGGTCGGGGGAGACAACTGGGGAGTATGACCAGTACCTCGCCCAGGCGGCCTCACCTGCTATGCTGAACAGGGGCCTTGTGGAGGGATGGGAAGATTGGAAGGGATAGGCAAGGAAGATGGAAGGAAGCGGCCGTGGCCTTAAGTTAGGTACCATCCCGGCATTCGCCTGGAGGAGAAGTGGGAAACCACGGAAAACCACTTCCAGGATGGCTGAGGTGGGAATCGAACCCACCTCTACTCAGTTGACCTCCCGAGGCTGAGTGGACCCCGTTCCAGCCCTCGTACCACTTTTCAAATTTCGTGGCAGAGCCGGGAATCGAACCCGGGCGTCCGGGGGTGGCAGCTAATCACGCTAACCACTACACCACAGAGGCGGACTATATATAAATATATTATTCATATATTCTTTGACTGAGGTTCCACTTTCACGAAGGAAATGTTTTGTGACAAATTCAGAGTACCATTGGTTGCTATTGTCTGAATCTATTAATATTATCCTTCCCTATGTACCTATAAGAATGAGATACGTGAAGAACTTGATATTATTCCTGAGGAAGTAAAAGACTCCTATGCATTTTAAAAGATAACAGCCTCCGATTTTAAGTATGTGAGAAACATGTTTCCTTATGTATCCTTTTTTTTTTTTTTTTGTTACGTGACCATCTCATATCTGCTTCAGCCAATTTTATGATTACAAACCGTAATCTATTTTAACCTATTTCTGTCTTGGGTTCTTACCTTTTAATCTTTATTAATTTGTATAATAGGCCCGGTTTCAGTTCCTGGCTATCTTTCGCTAGTTTCGACCAGTAAACAAGTAATGTCCTCGTTAGCAAAAGGTAATGGGTGGAGTGGTTATTAGAAATAATAAATTTTATTGTAGGAGCTATCAGTCGAGTATCTATTTGTCTACTGTCCCACCATCACGTTACAATATAAAGAAAGAGAGACACAGATTCAGTCTTCGAGGAAAAGGACCTCCTTCTCTTTCTCAGGCGATTAATAATAATCAGGAAAGCTGGTAATTTCAGCAAGTTGGCCCTTGAAACTACAGAATGACCACCACCACCAGCAAAGAGTATTTCTGAAATATTTCAGTTTAACTAAACGGCTATGATGCTCTACATCCAATAAGACACACTCATCAATCACAACTCGGAGATTTTATTGAAATCTTGCAAGTAGCATTGGCTATCTTTCTTGTTCTGTTCTTTGTTCATAACCACCGTAACACATAATATAGGATTTCGGTGACTCTGAGATAGCAAATGCTGTGTACCCTGCTTCGTGGTATAAGTGTAGCCTGTCTACTTCCCACCTGGTCCGGATCCATGGCTAAATGGTTAGCGTGCTGGCATTTGGTCACAGGGCTCCCGGGTTCAATTCCCGGCACGGTCGTGAATTTTTACCATCATTGGTTAATTTCTCTGGCACGGGGGCTGGGTGTATGTGTTGTCTTCATCATCATTTCATCCTCATCACGACGCGCACTTGTCAAGCCGAACCCATCCTGGGAACTCCCGGTACTAAAAGCCATACGCCATTTCATTTACCTCTTGCCTGGAACCCTGGGGTCGATTCCCAACCTTGCACCATTTGTTTGATTTCCCGGCTGTAAAAAAAGAGAAACGAGGAAGTGAAGTGAACTTCCAGTTATACGATGCTTGCCGTTAAATCACTTTGAATGCAGATACTTTTTCAGGTTAAGAAGACGACTGAATTTGAAATTTTATGTGTTTACAGTTTGAAGGCTATTCAAAAGTGAAATTTAAAAAAGTTTTAGCTTATGTCGGTCAGTGTTTCACTGCTTGCCAGTTGCTAATGCTGATGCGCGACGCTTCTGAGAGGAGACAACCTGAGCAGTAATGGTGGTGATTATTGTTTTAATAGGAAGTACAACTAGCAACCATCCCCTATATAACACTAAACAGAGAGAAACGCTGGAAGGAATTCGACACTCCGAAAAAGTAAGGTATCGGCCAAAGAAAAACAAGGGTCACAAAGGACATGAAAATAAAAGACTCCCTTAGGCCTCGAGTGCTCTAATACCGTCGGGGTCGGGAAAGAAGTAGAGTTAACCAAAGGAGTTCGGATAAGATAGCTGAAACTGAGGAACCTGGGACAAGTAAGTGGAAGCAATGCTAGGACTCAGATGAGGGCCCCGTTTTCGTCAACCCACGCTCCCAAGTTAGGAACATCTGGGCCCCTCTTAAAAGCCTCTTACGAGAGGCAGGCTATACCGTGTGTGTTATTCTACCGCCCGCATCGAAAGGGGATCAAGCAGAGGAGAAACGGAGCTAGTAGTTTCATTAGTTGCTAGAAGGAGAAACGGAGCTAGTAGTTTAATTAATTGCTCCAAGCATTATCTGAACCTATAATCATTAAGACTGGAATTCCTCGAGGCAGCTCGTAAGTTACAAGATTGTGAGCAATAGCAAAAAAGATCTCGACAATGTTGTGAGCTGGACTGCAGGCAATGCTATGAAGATAACCGAGGTTAAATGTCAGGTTGTTAGTTTCACTGATAGGTGGAGTTCTTTCAGTTTCAATCACTGCGTTGATGGGTTGGACGTAACTCATGCAGATCGCTGTAATTACCTAGGTGTGAATATATGGAAATATCCTCATTGGTGTTACCACATAAACAGGATTGTGAATAAAGAGTACAGATCTCTGCACATGGTTATGATGGTAGTTAGGGGTTGTAGCAAGAATGTAAATGGGAGAGCATATAAGTCTCTGGTAAGACCCCAACTAGGGTATGGTTCCAGTGTATGGGACCCTCACGAGAATTACTTCCTTCGAGACCTGGAAAAATGCAAGTAAAAGAAACTCGATTTGTTATGGGTGATTCCGACAAAAGAGTAACGTTGAGAAAATGTTACGCAGTTTGGGCTGGGGAGACTTTGGAGGAAGAAGACGAGCTGCTCGAAAACGTGGTATGTTCCTACCTGTCAGTGGAGAGATGGCCTGGAATGAAATTAGTAAACGAATAAGTTCGAAAGCTGCTTTAAATGTAGGAAGAGGTGAAGTTTAATTTTAAGAGGAAAAATTGGGGCAAATATTCATTTGTAGGAAGGTGACTTAGTGATTGAAATAATTAATGAAGGGAGATGCTCAATACATTACCAAATTATTTGCAATTGTTTAAGAAGAGACTAGGTAAACAACAAAAAAGGAATCTGGCACCTGGGCGACTGCCCTAAATGCAGCTCTGTGGTGATTGATGACATTGTCATTATATGACACACACCGAAAAGGATTAGTTCTCTTAAGGCGTTCACCCGTATATCATCATCATCATCATCTGTTTACCCTCCAGGTTCGGCTTTTCCCTCGGACTCAGCGAGGGATCCCACCTCTACCGCCACAAGGGCAGTGTCCTGGAGCTTCAGACTCTTGGTCGGGGGATACAACTGGGGAGTATGGCCAGTACCTCGCCCAGGCGGCCTCACCTGCTATGGTGAACAGGGGCCTTGTAGGGGGATGGGAAGATTGGAAGGGATAGGTAAGGATGAGGGAAGGAAGCGGCCGTGGCCTTAATTTAGGTACCATCCCGGCATTCGCCTGGAGGTGAAGTGGAAAACCACGGAAAACCACTTCGAGGATGGCTGAGGTGGGAATCGAACCCACCTCTACTCAGTTGACCTCCCGAGGCTGCGTGGACCCCGTTCCAGCCCTCATACCACTTTTCAAATTTCGTGGCAGAGCCGGGAATCGAACCCGGACCTCCGGGGGTGGCAGCTAATCACGCTAACCACTACACCACAGAGGCGGACTCACCCGTATATACCGGAGATATATTCGAATAATCATGTACGAATCATCTTGAACCCTCCATGATGTTCACTGATTTGACTCGAATGTAAATATGAGGTGTAGGCTGTCATAAATATATTCAGTTACTTTTAGCAAATGAATTGCACCTCGTGTGTGAACCTTGTCGAGATTTATATACTCACAAAGAGCTGTACCATCGTTTGAAATATCACAACCACATTTTGAAACACGCCGTATTTACATTCAACTCAGCGATATAAGGATCATTTTCTTTCGCTGGTCGCCTTCATTGTTTGCACGTGACAAATTGGATTCGAATGTATACCAGACCCTTTTATATCGACTGCGTTGTGAAGCTCGAAGTAGACTCTGTGATGCACGTCCTTTCTCCTTGTTATGGAGATTTTACAGGTGAAGAAAGATATTGTATTTGCAGTACAAGGGTCAAAAGAAAGGTTTTACTAACGTGAAACGCTGTCACACTTTTAACTTACAACCACCGGTATGGCACTACATCCCTGATGGGCCTTGGTCTATCAGGTGACCGCTGCTCAGCCCAAAGGTGGACGAATTCCTTCGACCGTTATTCCTGTCGATGGACATGTTATAGGAACCTGTGTTTACCACCTGTAGTATAATTCACCAGTTTTCCTTACTGTATCTTTTTCACAACTTCGATAACCAGCATATTTTAAGTCACATTGTACCCCTTGACATCGTTTGAAACTTGAGCAGATTTGGTGTATTCTGGTAGTGTCACGAAGCCGGTACACTGTATAGGAAGCTTTGGAAACTCTATCCCTCTTGCCAATATTGGAGTTCCCACATTTTGAATTCAAGAAAGACCATTCACTTTATGTCGCTCTAAAGTTTCGTTAAATAAAAAGTCGTTTGAAAAATTTTGCACATAAGAGAAAAAATATAAGTCCCTCATCGGTGACTTTGCTTTTCCATTAGAAATTGCTAGGCAGGCAATCATTTCATTGTGCAGATTTATCTCCCGTATGCAGTTATCAGATTGTGCCTCTACAAATGGGCTTCTGATAAATGCACCTGCAATTGACAGACACAACACAGTGCACAAGGCACATACACCGATACAGGGGTAATCCTTCACCTCATTATTTTTGATTCGGCCGGGTGACGCCGCAACTCTACCATCGCACCCAGCCGACACAACAAGCATATCGGCCAGACGCCTAGTTGGAAGTCGGCTATAGACAATGTTTACCTGTACTGTCCTTGACGTCCGCCACTCCATCTCGGAAGAAACCATCCTCTCCGACCTACGCAAGACGGGAGTGTACAGCGCAACCAGACTCTACGAAGGCTTCCTTCTATTTTTCTATTTTTCTCCTCTCCGACCGACTGTGACCACCTTCTCGCCACTGGTGCCCATATTCGCAGCCGTCTTCATCGCGTGGAACCCACTCCTAGCCATGTTCTTGAACAATTACCGGACTACTCAACTGATCTTCCTGCATCTTCTGCTTTTACTGCTGCTTCTACGCCACCCTCCTACATCCCCCCGCTACAACACTTGTCCTCTCTCTGCATCCCTTCTACCACCACGACCACCACCATTATTACCACCACCATCTCCTCTGTTCACAACCCCATCACAAACTCTCCCACCACTTCGGTTACTAACCATGCCACCCCTATAATGATGACTACTATCCCCTCCCCCCACTCTTACTCCATCAAGTCAACAAGCAGCATCTGAAACTGCCACCGAAACGACCCCACCATCATTGCCAGCTTACACCTGCGTCATCCGAGGAGTGGACCCGCTCTCATCCACAGATACCATCGTGCAAGTCCTCCGCCAGACCGGAACACCAGTGCGCCGACCAACCCGGATCTTCAATGCCTCAGGACCTACGTACCTCGGTCAACTTCATCTACCGACTCCGGACACCACCCAACACCTCATCGACAACGGACTTCATCTCCTAGGTCGCCATCATCAGATTGAATCCTCTTGTTCTCCTCCCCAAACTTCTATCCGACCTCCCACATCTCGCTGACTTCCCCGGCCAGCTCCACCTTTCCTTCCAGCGAGTCCACACATCTCATTTTACCCGCCTCCACCAGATTTCTCTCCCCCACAACCACCCCTATCAAAACCCCTTCATGTCTTCCTCACTTCACTGCATCACTTCTCTTGTAACTTCCACAACCTAGCCCATTCCCTCACCCCTCGCACACACCCCTCACTAGTCCCACACACAGCCTTTGCATTCTCCCTTTACCCCATCATGCTTCCCTACATGCTTATAATTCAGTGCATAATATTTGTAACATGTCGCAACCAGAATTGTAAATCTGTAACCATTATTGGCAATAAAATCTCTCGTATACCTCTTTATAATAAAGCTATGTAAAAAAAAAAAAAAAAGATATCTTAGGCACAGGCAAAATCCCTCTCCCATCTCCTTCTTCTTCACATCCTTTTACCCACCTCCTTCTTCCATCACATCTCCCCAACCCGCCCGCATCTCTTGGCCAGAGAGAGGGCGCAACCCTCTAGGTGGCCCGCCCCACCCCTTCAGCATGGGGAATGAAAGCATTTCTATTAGTAGTATGCACCTGCATACACCCCAGAAGCAGTGGATAGGGCCTGACACATCCCACTTTGATGAATCTAGTGACAGGTTTAGAGACAGGTTTATAGAGCAAACACCCGAAAAGCCATAAGAGAATGCTCACACGCATTTCTATAATTGAATGGACCATCCATTTCAAGAACTGATTTGGTGGGGAAATTACCATGAGTAGATCAGATTTTGACATGGCACTCCGCAGGCTTGCATGGACGGAAATTTGGCGTTACGATAATTATCCTGTTCACCATAGACTGTTTCTGGCAAACTATGAGTGATTCTTTCGTTACCACTTGGCAACTTAAGACCTAATAATTATATTATTATGATTATTATTATTATTATTATTATTATTATTATTATTATTATTATTATTATTATGATTATTATTACAAACAAGGTTTCACCGTGCTTTGTGTCCGCCTCCTTAGCGTAACGGTTAGCAATATTAGTTGCCGCCCTAGGACGTCCGGGATTGATTCCCATTACTGCCAGAAATTTAAGAATGGCAGAAAGGCTGCAAGGTTTCACCGTGCTTTGTGTCCGCCTCCTTAGCGTAACGGTTAGCAATATTAGTTGCCGCCCTAGGACGTCCGGGATTGATTCCCATTACTGCCAGAAATTTAAGAATGGCAGAAAGGCTGCTGTATGAGAAACAGAGTTGTTTAAATATATGAAAAACCTGATGAGTGAATAAATATTATTATTCATTTATTTGTTTCTTCTCACCTTGACAAGCTGTAGACCACGTGAAGTAACTTCATTATTTACTTCCTCTCCCTACCTCCCTGTCTTTCCATGATGTATTCATTCTTTCACTATGTACTCCCTACCCCCCTTCTATCCTCCGTTCAGGCAAAATTTTCTTTCCTCCTTCTCAAAGCATGTGAGAGGGAAAACGAAGAAGCGCTACGAGCGCTACATTAGAACCCTTAGCTTAGAGACAGCAATGGTGCTATTCAGAACTAAAATAATGTCTGTATTAACGTATGGAATATAAATAGTATGGTCATACCTGAGAGAAGAGAACCTATCAGCACTATCAAATATAAATGCGCTATAGATCAAAACAGCGCTCGATCAATGACTACAAGATCGCGACTCGTCTACCTCCTGGCACGAGAATCATTCCCATTTGAAGACCTCATAACACTTTTAACTGTACCCAAAACTAGAGCCACAGAAAACTACTAACATCATTCAACAAATAAGAGTACACTTCCAGAATTCTTATGGAACTGGGGCACTGATAGATCGGACGTGGAGAATATCCTATTGTGAGATGAGACACGTGTTTACAAGACTGGCAGTACACGATTATCTCCATAACAAAGCCCGACTTGTTGGCTGAACGGTCAGCGTACTGGCCTTCGGTTCAGAGGGTCCCGGGTTCGATTCCCGGCCGGGTCGGGGATTTTAACCTTAATTGGTTAATTCCAATGGCACGGGGGCTGGGTGTATGTATTGTCTTCATCACCATTTCATCCTCATCATGACGCGCAGGGCGCCTACGGCGGTCAAATAGAAAGACCTGCACCTGGCGAGCCGAACCCGTTCTGGGATATCCCGGCACTAAAAGCCATACGACATTTCATTACCATAACAAACACATCTTACCAAGAACAAACTATGTGGACATACGTTTGAACACTTCCACTCAGAACTCTGTACCGAAAGAACAAAATCCATTAAAGACTATGCAAAACAAGGCGCAGGTGCGCGATGTTAGTGTATTATAACTCTCATTTTATGGCTATTTGGCAGCAATAAAATTATTATTAAATTCTTATTCTTATTCTTATTCTTATTATGCTTTTACGGCCGCATTGGACCACTGTAGTCAATTTCTGTCAGGTCTTCTATGACGTTTTATGTTTCTCTTTCCTTTCAGTTCTTCCATTATTTCTTCATTTTATCTGGTCTTCATTGTCGTTCTTCTTCTGAAATACCCTTTTAGTTGTTTCCGTTTTATAAATTTTTGGTAGGAATCTGTTTTACTATTCTTCAGTTTATTTACTTTGTTTGATTTATTCCTTAAATCCTCCAGTGTTATGTATAATTCTTTCATGTCTTCCTTTATTTCTTTCATCCAGACTGGTTGTTGTTTTTGTTTCCAAAACTTCTTCAAAATTCTGCATATTAACCTGTCTTAGGTGTTGTCAAGAGATGACCAAGGAATGATATACTCTTCTTTCTTATGAAATCCGTTACAGGTTCTATTTCCCGATATACTGCTGCATTTGAGATGATACGCCAATCTTCTTCTTTTTGGTATTTCTTATTAATGCATGTTCTTACTACTCTTCTTTCTATTTCAAAAATTTTGCCTATGCTATTCCTTTGCCTTAGTTTAAATACTGTTCATCTTCCAAAAGTTATTTGAGGTTGGACTACAGTTTCGTATTTATTAACAAACATTTCTTGTTGTATGTATTTCTGGTCACTTTTTGGGCTCTGGATAATTTATTATTTCTCTCTGTCCAAGAATTCATTTTCGTTTAAATTGTATGTTATACTTTCTCCAAGATATTGGTCTATTGCCATTATTTCAATTTTTCAAATGAAATTGTTAATCCTATTTTTCCAGCAATAGTTTGGAGACTTGTGATTTGATTCCGAGCTTCATTAAGATTATTAGTTAGTAGTGCCAGTATTAGCTGCCACCCCTGGAGGTCCGGGTTCGATTCCCGGCTCTGCCACGAAATTTGAAAAGTGGTATGAGGGCTGGAACAGGGTCCACTCAGCCTCGGGAGGTCACCTGAGTAGAGGTGGGTTCGATTCCCACCTCAGCCATCCTGGAAGTGGTTTTCCGTGGTTTCCCACTTCTCCTCCAGGCAAATGCCGGGATGGTACCTAACTTAAGGCCACGGCCGCTTCCTTCCCTCTTCCTTGCCTGCCCCATCCAATCTTCCCATCCCTCCACAAAGCCCCTGTTCTGCATAGCGGGTGAGGCCGCCTGGGCGAGGTATCGGTCATTCTCCCCAGGTGTATCCCCGATCCAAAGTCTAAAGGTCCAGGACACTACCCTTGAGGTAGTATAGGTGCGATCCCTCGCTGAGTCCGAGGGGAAAACCGAATCTGGAGAGTAAAAAGATTAAGAAGAAGAATAAGAAGAAATGACAGTATTAGGCCTATTATAATTTAAAATTAACTTGCATTTGATTTTCTGCTAATTCACTTGCAGTGCCTCTTTATTTTTCTATAGGAGTTGAAGTCACAAACGTAAAATTCTTCATAAATGTTTTCCAGTATTCTGTCTTCAATATCTTCTAATAGAGTAGACTGCGCAAGGGAGGCAGTTCGTTCTTACTTTGACGTGACTGTTCCTGTTGCTCTGGAGTAGAGATTCCAGTATTGCTTGAACTGCCACCTTCATGAACGAGCGTGTTTTTAAAGTAAGTACCGTTCTGATATTAAAAAATGCAACGCAATTTATTAAACAATTATTTTTTTACGTGTAAGCTTGTACCTTAAACTACTTCTATACGTAAATTCCAGGCATATTAAGGCACTTGTTATATCGTGAAGCTAGCTTCTGAATTCCATCCGCGTAGTGAAAAATGAAATGGCGCATGGCTTTTAGTGCCGGGAGTGTCCGAGGACATGTTCGGCTCTCCAGGTGCAGGTCTCTTGATTTGACTGCCGTAGGTGACCTGCGCGTCGTGATGAGGATAAAATGATGATGAAGACGACACATAACACCAAGGCCCCGTGTCAGCGAAATTAACCAATGATGGTTAAAATTCCCGACCCTGCCGAGAATCGAAGCCGGGACTCCTGTGACCAAACGCCAGCACGCTAACCATTTAGCCATGGAGCCGGACATCCGCATAGTAATCTGCCGCCTGGTGTGCCAGCCACTGCCACGCGGTCCTTTTCAGGTCAGCATCATCGTCGTCATGGCGTTCACTTCCTAAACGATTTTTCAGGCGTAGGAGCAAGTGTTAGTCACTAGACACTTTGAAGCGATGAGGTCCCGGGTTCGATTAGCCGTGTGAGATCACATATTGTCATGAAGCAAAAGAATCCCCTTGTGAGCATGACAAGTCGTTTGTTTTGGATTGCGTGAGCACAACTTCCGATAATCTAAGCATCCTGACACAATATCATAAAGAATAATCCTTGAATTTTCAGGCACTCATAACTTAATGACGAAATCCTAAATCACCTGTTTTCTCTAATCTTTGCATCAACATTTTGAACCAAGGTTTCAGCAACCCATTTTCTTACCATTCATTTGCTCATAGTGTGTTCTCCGTACACTTCACTAATCTGCGATGAATTTCAACAGCTTTCACGCTTTTTCCATTTAAAAATCGAATCACAGAGCGTACTTCACACTCGGCAGGACGTTAATTGTCAGAGGCATTTTCAATACGCACAAACAAACGTAAATACGGGCGAATGCTTCCGTAATGGCTTTTGTGGCTAACTTCCATATGTGCGTACTAAGCGCGCATGCTCTGAATGACGATCGAAGCGCTGCAGTGGCCATATTTAAAAACGATACTTACTTCAAAAACATATCAATCAATCAATCAATCAATCAATCAATCAATCAATCAATCAATCAATCAATCAATACTGATCTGCATTTAGGGCAGTCGCCCAGGTGGCAGATTCCCTATTTGTTGTTTTCCTAGCATTTTCCTAAATGATTTCAAAGAAATTGGAAATTTATTGAACATCTCTCTTGGTAAGTTATTCCAATCACTAACTCCCCTTCCTATAAATGAATATTTGCCCCAGTTTGTATTCTTGAATTCCAACTTTATCTTCATACTGTGATCTTTCCTACTTTTATAAACGCCATTCAAACTTATTCGTCTACTGATGTCATTCCACGCCATCTCTCCGCTGACAGCCCGGAACATACCACTTAGTCGAGCAGCTCTTCTTCTTTCTCTCAATTTTTCCCAACCCAAACATTGCAACATTTTTGTAACGCTACTCTTTTGTCGGAAATCGCCCAGAACAAATCGAGCTGCTTTTCTTTGGATTTTTTCCAGTTCTTAAATCAGGTAATCCTGGTGAGGGTCCCATACACTGGAACCATACTCTAGTTGGGGTCTTACCAGAGACTTATATGCACTCTCCTTTACATCCTTACTACAACCCCTAAACACCCACATAACCATGTGCAGAGATCTGTACCCTTTATTTACAATCCCATTTATGTGATTACCCCAATGAAGATCTTTCCTTATATTAACACCTATATACTTACAATGATCCCCAAAAGGAACTTTCACCCCATTAACGCAGTAATTAAAACTGAGAGGACTTTTCCTACTTGTAAAACTCACAACCTGACTTTTAACCCCGTTTATCAACATACCATTGCCTGCTGTCCATCTCACAACATTTTCGAGGTCACGTTGCAGTTGCTCACAGTCTTGTAACTTATTTATCACTCTATAGAGAATAACATCATCCGCAAAAAGCCTTACCTCTGATTCCACTCCTTTACTCATATCATCACTTCGTACAGGTTCTTTTTCTCCTTTAAAATATGAA
Source organism: Anabrus simplex (assembly GCF_040414725.1). NCBI lineage: Eukaryota > Metazoa > Arthropoda > Insecta > Orthoptera > Tettigoniidae > Anabrus > Anabrus simplex. The sequence goes on from NC_090271.1 coordinate 277,132,167, forward strand.
TATCTATAGCGCATTAAGACATACATTGCTATATCATACCCATTATATTTCTGCATTAATATTGTTATGTGCCAGCCCTGCTGTAACCACCTTCACTACTTCCTGGAAGGGGCCAGTGAGTCAAGTAGGAGCTTCCAGCCTGTGGTCGTGGCCGGCTCTTCAGTGCATAGTTCTCTCTCTCTCTCTCTCTCTCTCTCTTTTGTTAGGTGTAACAAATTTTTTCCGTCTCGAGCCAAGACCTGAATTTTCTAATATCTCACCATCAGGATATAAAGAAATATTCTAAAGTCTCATCATCGACATATAAATACAAGGCCACCCCGAACGAGGAGTTGCAGTGTTGGATGGTCTCGTGTGTAGCAGGTGTACCACCACTCAGTGTTGGAGTTCGGTGGTCGGCCTGGGGCGACAGTAGTGTTGGCTGTCAGAAAGTCTGAGTGGAGAATAGCCAGCCACAAACGGCATTGGTGTGGCTATGTATAAAGGGCAATTAACTCTTCTAACACTGTTAAATCTCCGTAAGACCTTCGATTGCGATAACACAAATTTTCCACTAGCCAAATTCTTAAACATCATTTTCTCAGTATTTTATCTAGTACGTTTTCCCGCCCTTCAGACAGCCAAAAACAATTTCAGTATGTGGCAATTCGTCGGCATGGCGAACTGTTGAGGATGGCATACCATAAGCTTCCGTGCTGGGAACATTACTGAAAACTGAAATTGAAAATCCACAGCCTGTTTCCAGTCGTTCGACAAAGTCAGGAATGGAATGAATGAAACCTCAATCTAGCGGCGAGGAGAGGAATTGTGTCTGCTACCGAGGCCTGTCCCACTCCTCTGGGGCAATGATTAATGACTGGCAGATGAAATGAAATGAAATGATATTGGAGAGTGTTGCTGAAATGAAATATGACAGAGAAACCGGACTATCCGGAGAAAAACCTGTCTCACCTCCGCTTTGTCCAGCACAAATATCACAGAGAGTGACCTGGATTTGAACCACGGAACCCAGCGGTGAGAGGCCGGCGCGCTGCCGCCTGAGCCACCGAGGCTCTGGAAACATTACTATTTTTGGTTTTTATCATGGAATTACCTCGAATAAGACATAGCAACCATTAAATGAATGCCAATCCTCGCACCTCTCGACAAATGGTGCTATAGCCTTTATAGGTTGGTCTACAAGGCGACCGCTGCTCAGCCCATAAGCCTGCAGGTTACGAAGTAACGCTTGATTAAAGCGATGAATCCTCTCAATTGATATTTTTGGCTTGTTAGACAGGGGCCGCTATCTCATCGTGAGATACCTTCTCAACTGAGGCTCTGGCCTTCTGACCGCAACTTGGCAGGTTCGATCCTGGCTCACATCGGTGGAATTTGAAGGTGCTCAAATATCAGCCTCGTTTCGGTAAATTCACTGGCACGTAATGGAACTCTGTGGGACTAAATTTCGGCAACTTGGCATCTTCAAAAATTGTAAAAGTAGTTATTGGGACGTAAAGCAAATAACATTTTAAAAATTATTATAATACATAAATAGTCCTCTGAAAGATATACAAGTGTGTATAAATACTAACCGCTCATATATTCCCTCTATCCACAGTTAATCAACCAATTCTTCAATCATTCCTCTGATCACACATTTTGTTCCATCTACCAGTCTGTCGTGTACACATTATTGAGCTTACATACTTCCTTTTACTCTATACCAGTCTGTCATACACACATTTTACTGTTACATACTTCATTTCACTCTATACCACTCTGGCATTCACTCATTCTAGCGCTTAAATACTTCCATTCCCTCTATACCACTCTGGCATTCACTCATTCTACTGCTTACATACTCCTTTCACTCTATACCAGTCTGTCATTCACTCATTCTAGTGCTTACATAATTCAATTTCACTCTACACCAGTCTGTCATACTTCCTTTAACTCTATACCAGTCTGTCATTCACTCATTCTAGTGCTTACATACTTCCTTTCGTTCTCTACCAGTCTTACATACTTACACACATACATACATACATGTTTACATACTTCCCTTCACTCTATACCAGTCTGTCATTCACTCATTCTAGTGCTTACATACATCCTTTAACTCTATACCAGTCTGTGATTCACTCATTCTAGTGCTTAATACTTCCTTTCACTCTATACCAGTCTGTCGCTCACACATACTAGTGCTTACATATTTCCTTTCACTTTATACCAGTCTGTCGATCATACATTCTAGTGCTTACATACTTCTTTTTACTCTATACTAGCCTGTCTCTCACCAAGTCTAGTGCTCACATACTTCCCTTCACTCTATACCAGTCTGTCGCTCACACATTCTAGTGCTTACATACTTCCTTTCACTCTATACCAGTCTGCCATTCGCTCATTCTAGTGCTTACATACTTCCCTTCACTCTATACCAGTCTGTCATTTACTCATTCTTGTGCATACATACTTCCTTTAGCTCTATACCAGTCTGCCTTCACTCATTCTAGTGCTCACATACTTCCTTTCACTCTATACCAGTCTGTCATTCACTCATTCTAGTGCTTACATACTTCCCTTCACTCTATACCAGTCTGTAATTCACTCATACTAGTGCTTAAATACTTCCTTTAACTCTATATCAGTCTGCCATTCACTCATTCTAGTACTTACATACTTCCCTTCACTCTATACCACTCTGTCATTTACTCATTCTTGTGCATACATACTTCCTTTAGCTCTATACCAGTTTGGCATTCACTCATTCTAGTACTTACATACTTCCTTTTACTCTATACCAGTCTGTCATTCACTCATTCTAGTGTTTACATACTTCCCTTCACTCTATACCAGTCTGTCATTGACACATTCCAGTGCTTACATATTTCCTTTAACTCTATACCAGTCTGTCATTCACTCATTCTTGTGCTTACATACTTCCTTTAACTCTATACCAGTCTGTCATTCACTAATTCTAGTGCTTACAAACTTCCCTTCACTCTATACCAGTCTGCCATTCACTCATTCTTGTGCATACATATTTCCTTTAACTCAATATCAGTCTGTCATTCACTCGTTCGTGTGCTTACATATTTCCCTTCACTCTATACCAGTCTGGCATTCATTCATTATAGTGCTTACATAGTTCCCTTCACTCTATACCAGTCTGTCATTCACTCATTCTTGTGCATACATACTTCCTTTAACTCTATACCAGTCTGTCATTCACTCATTCTTGTGCTTACATACTTCCTTTAACTCTATACCAGTCTGTCATTCACTAATTCTAGTGCTTACAAACTTCCCTTCACTCTATACCAGTCTGTCATTCACTCATTCTTGTGCATACATACTTCCTTTAACTCTGTACCAGCCTGCGCTCACACATTATTGTACTTACATACTTCCATTCACTCTATACCAGTCTGTCATTCACTCAGTCTTGTGCTTACATACTTCCATTAACTCTATACCAGTCAGTCATTCACTCATTCTAGTGCTTACATACTTCCTTTCACTCTATACCAGTCTGTCATTCACTCATTCTAGTGCTTACATACTTCCCTTCACTCTACACCAGTCTGTCATTCACTCTTTCAAGAGCTTACATACTTCCTTCAACTCTATACCAGTCTGTCATTCACTCATTCTTGTGCTTACATACTTCCTTTAACTCTATACCAGTCTGTCATTGACACATTCATGTGCTTACGTACTTACTTTAACTCTATACCAGTCTGTCATTGACACATTCTAGTGCTTACATACTTCTTTTCACTCTATACCAGTCTGTCATTCACTCATTCTTGCTCTTACATACTTCCTTTAACTCTATACCCGTCTGTCAATAGCACATTCTAGTGCTTACATACTTCCTTTCATTCTATACCAGTCAGTCATTCACTCATTCTAGTGCTTACATACTTCCTTTCACTCTATACCAGTCTGTCATTCACTCATTCTAGTGCTTACATACTTCCCTTCACTCTACACCAGTCTGTCATTCACTCTTTCAAGAGCTTACATACTTCCTTCAACTCTATACCAGTCTGCCATTCACTCATTCTTGTGCATACATACTTCCTTTAACTCAATATCAGTCTGTCATTCACTCGTTCGTGTGCTTACATATTTCCCTTCACTCTATACCAGTCTGCAATTCACTCATTCTTGTGCTTACATACTTACTTTAACTCTATACCAGTCTGTCATTCACTCATTCTTGTGCTTACGTACTTACTTTAACTCTATACCAGTCTGTCATTGACACATTCTAGTGCTTACATACTTCTTTTCACTCTATACCAGTCTGTCATTCACTCATTCTTGCTCTTACATACTTCCTTTAACTCTATACCCGTCTGTCAATAGCACATTCTAGTGCTTACATACTTCCTTTCATTCTATACCAGTCTGTCATTCACTCATTCTAGTGGTTACATACTTCCCTTTACTGTATACCAGTCTGCCATTCACTCATTCTTGTGCTTACATACTTACTTTAACTCTATACCAGTCTGTCATTGACACATTCATGTGCATGCATACTTCATTTCACTCTACACCAGTCATTCATTCACACATTATTGTGCTTACACACCTTTTCTCACTTTATACCAGTCTCTTATCCACTTATTGCTGGCACCGTGGTGTATGTCTAACGTGGCTGCCCCTTACGCGGAGGCTCCGCGTTCGAATCACGGCCAAGTCAGTGATTTTTATCTTCATCTGTTTCGAGGTTCACTCAGCCTACGTGTTTAGAATTGAGGAGCTATCTGACGGTAAGAAGGCGGCCCCGGTCTACAAGGCCAAGAATAAAGGCCGAGTGGATTCGTCATGCTGACCACACGACTTCTCGTATTCTGCAGGCCTACAGGCTGAGCAGCGGTCGCTTGGTAGGCGAAGGCCCTTCAGGGCTCTACTCTTTTCACTCATTGCTTTTCTCACATACTTACTTTCACTCTACCAATTTTGCATTCATTCTCTCAGCCACACTCACATACACATGCAGCAGTTCCATTAAATTGCATTTTTCTCTACATCTGTAAGAGAAATGACTTGCATTACATCTAGGCTACCGGGCGAGTTGGCCGTGCGTGTAGAGGCGTGCGGCTGTGAGCTTGCATCCGGGAGATAGTAGGTTCGAATCCCACTATCGGCAGCCCTGAAAATGGTTTTCCGTGGTTTCCCATTTTCACACCAGGCAAATGCTGGGGCTGTACCTTAATTAAGGCCACGGCAGCTTCCTTCCAACTCCTAAGCCTTTCCTATCCCATCGTCGCCATAAGACCTATCCGTGTCGTAAAGCCCCTAGCAAAAAAAAAAAAAATACATCTAGGCTACTTCTGAGTCTGTGGTAATATTGACAATATTTGCGACCAGAAATTTGGAGTAGTAGAATCATAAGAATACTTCAATAGCGATTACTTAATGAATACATGTAAGGCAACAAGACACAATCGTAGCTGAGACTAGAGGTTTATGGCCCCACTTAGTTCGTTCACAGAGGTTTACGGACTCAACACAGAAAGACGTAAGAGTCTATAATGAAAATGAATGTATGTATGCATTAACTTAGAGTTAGGACAGGAGAGGAATTTATGAAGGGTTTTTGCAGTGTTGTATGTCAACTTTATGCATATAGTAAAAGAATTTATTACCATCTCTCAATATTTTAACGAGTTGTTTTCTTTTGCAAGTCCAAGTTTGGGAAACGTTCGTTGGTATATACATCACTGAAGTATGTGCCGGGTCAAGTGATTTATGGATATTTCTAAAGAAAATACGGTCGTCTCCCAATTTCTTCAACGCATCTCTCATATAATACGTTCATGAAAATAAATTGTCCATATAAAATTTCTCGAGTCAACTGTACCGGAAGACACCTAAAGCATTTCCCCCTACCCACTTTCAAGCATTGTACGTCACATACAAGACATCGCTCTCCGTCTCTCACAACTCCCCTGTCAGTGTGGGGAAAGAGAAGAGTAAAAAAGAAGGGAGTAGCAGAGAAAAGCAGAAAAAGTAAAGGAAATACGTCCTCTTATATTTCCTTCTCTCTCATACAGCTTTCTATCAAAGAGAAATAAGAGAAGAAAGTTTAGATTTCTTCTCCCTCGACCCGCCCCCCTTTTCAACTGATCTTGCGTTAGTTCGGTCACAGGGACATACGGAAGCAGCTCGGGGGCCCTCTCGTCAGGCTAAGGTCTCATCCCTTTGCAAAGCGCACTTCTCGCCTCAGCAGTTCAGGATGATTGTCGAGATCCTTCCTCTCCGCCATGGAATTTAATTCAGGGAGAAGGAAATTGACTGGCAAGATTGAAGAACACTCCGTGACTAGGTTCGAACACAGAACACCTCTCTTTGTTTTCTAATTTACGTTCGTGGTCTCCATGAGACCACAAAATTATGTCTTCTTCTCCGCTTGATCACAAGAAATAGAATGTCAAATCTGAAATACTGCGCGTAGAATATTAATCACACTGAGGGGTTCAACCAGAAACAATTCAATATCGAAGGGTGATATATGATAATACAAAACAAAACCTAGTAGTAATTGAATATACCGAGTGAGTTGGCGCGCAGCTGTGAGCTCACATTCGGGAGATAGTGGGTTCTACTCCCAATGTGAGCAGCCCTGAAGATGATTTTCCGTGGTTTCCCATTTTCACACCAGACATATGCTGGGTCTGTACTTTAATTAAGGCTACGGTCGCTTCTTTCCCACCCTAGCCCTTTCCTATTCCATCGTCGCCATAAGACCTATCTGTAATTGAAGTAATTGAATATTATTTTCCAGGTAAACAGAAATATATTCTTTAAAATGGCATAAACGTTAAGAAGGATGAAATCTACGTTTTCACATAGTAACCATTCTCTGTATTTGTATTCTGTATTTACTCTGTGCATACGTTAGAATGTTCGGCTGGACGCGCTACGATCCAGTGTGGCACAATACACAGTAGCATTTACAGTTACTCCCTTTACCACAAAATCAGCGAGAATGACACCCTGTCACCACAGTGTCAACATTGCTCTGTGTGTCAGGCTGTCCAGGACGGGGTTCATCGAAGACAATTACACGTCCTGCGTTGAACTTTGCCCACCAGTCACAGACATTTATCAATGTCACGCACGAGTTACCGTACACTGCACACAACTTATAATAGATTTCAGGTGGTTTATGCCCCTTGGACCACAGAAACCGAACCACAACACTCCGCAGCTCAACTGTGACGAACGTAGCTGCCATATTGAAACATCTGCCTCTCGAAATGCGCATGGTGCATACACCTGCAATCTGGCGGAAATGTGGAGCAATACTTGTATTTCTAACACCGCCGTCTCGATCCTCCTATACTGCCTGGTCTATGCGAGGTTTTTTGCGACTAGGCTGCGAAAAAATTTCTCCGCTAGATGGCAGGCATAGACGCACAATGTTCCAAATTTGTTCTCACGACGACAGCTTACAAAACCCTATGCAGTATGGTCATATGTTCACTGAAACTCCTAAATTACATCAGTAATGTTAAATATCGGCAGTACTACCTGTATGAAGTCACAGTTGGCCTCTTCATGCACAATTTAAAGATTTTCCTGGACGAAGGCTTGGAGTGATACCGTACTTTTTGTGTTCTTGCCAACGCAATATCAGTTAATAGAGGTCTTACGAACTTGGTTAGTTTGCTGTTTGATGTTCTTTGACCTCACACTGTAACAAAACACATTCTGAAACGGAAGACTTCTCAAGTCCTCGTATTACGCTCGTACGTTTGAAGGACTTCAACAATAGGGCACAGCAGCTTAAACGAACTCCTGCAGATACTTCACCGGAGCAAAAAATCTAGGTTTTGGTTATCGAACTTTTCCTCTGTCCCGATGCATAATCAGTTCCATTTAGCGGTGTCGAAGCTCTAGGCTGACGCAAATGTCACACTCCATCCTCTCCTCAAAAACACGAACCAAGTACCAGTACCCACAAATTAGAACTTGATTTCCTGTTTCTAGTTCGATTGGGATATTATCGTCTGGATATCTGAGGTTGTCCAAAATGTCTAAACATGAAGACGTTTGTTTTGTGATTGTCCGTCACAATTCTTATCACAAGGAATCCACTATCCTCCACGGCTTTAATCACCTTCTGAAAAAAGAAACTCCGCAGCCTGTTTCCAGTCACTCGACCCGGTCAGAATTGGAATGAATGAAGCCCCCATCCAGCGGCGAAGATAGGAATTGTGCCGGCTGCCGAAGCCCGTCGCGCTCCTCTGGGGCAATGATTAATGACTCACAGATGAAATGAAATGATATTCAAGAATGTTTCTGGAATGAAATATGACAGGGAAAACCAGAGTACCCGGAGAAAAACCTGTCCTGCCTCCGCTTTGACCAGCACAAATCTCACATGGAGTGACCGGGATTTGAAGCACGGAACCCAGTGATGAGAGGCCGGCGCGCTGCCGCCTGAGCCACCGAGGCTACATTACCTTCTGAAATAAAGTGTAAAGCCCTGAAGATGGTTTTCCGTGGTTTCCGATTTTCACACCAGGAAAATTCTGGAACTGTACCTTAATTAAGGCCACGGCCTCTTTCTTCCCATTCCTAGGCCTTTCCTGTCCCAACGTCGCCATAATAATAATCATGATAATAATAATATCAGTCAATGAACGTGACGTGTTTTTTAATATTTTCTGTCAACAGGTGAAAGGATCAAACAAACAAACAAACAAGAATCCAAAGTGCTACGACCATTTTGGAGCTTGGTCTAGAGTGTGATCTCTATTCAGGCCGAAAATCTGCAGAGTACGAGGTGGTACGTGGCCAGTGCGGCCTTTGTTTTTGGCTTCCTATACCGGGATCACTTTCTGACCGCCAGAGGGCTCGTAAATTGTTTTGACCTGGGACTTCCAGTCAGGCGTTAGCGACAATTAAAAACTCCTGACCTGGCCGAGAATTGAGATCGCCTTGTAAGATAGAATCTCTCTACTCCAAGACCGTAGGGTCAGCAGGAGATGAATGATGACGTGTAGCCTCCGGAGAGGTATGGTGCAGGTCTTTTGATTTGACTCCCGTAGGTGACCTGCGCATCGTGATGAGGATGAAATTATGACGAAGACGGCACATACACCCAGTCCCTGTGCAAGAGGCATTTAACCAATTATGGTTAAAATTCCCGAACCTACCGGCAATCGAACAAAGGATCCCTGTAACCAAACTCCAGCACGCTAACCTTTTAGCCATGGAGCCGAACAAGGTCAGGAGGTGAAATGATCATTGAACTTTACTTGCCGCTTTGCTGGGAAAGGGGTTGGAGGTAGTATTCGATTTAGTAATTACCAACCCCCTGCGATTATAACCGAAGGAAAGAAATATATACGATCTGCATATGTGTGCCAGTATAAACAACAAATAAACAAATAAAAAGGCAATATTTACTTGTCTTCTATAAAATATTACTATCGAGATCGAAGAAGAACTAGATATACCAAGAAAATAAAACAGGAAAACATAACTGATGTTATATGCATCATACCATGACGCCGGGATTTTTCCGCAATATTTCCTCCACGTGCAGGTAAAACTACCAGTACAAGGATGACGTAATTTAGCATCGTCAAATACCTCTGGATTGAACCTACAAACAGGGTTCAGTAAGGCAGTAGCCTACTCTATTATCTGAGGAGAGGGATCTGTCACAAGTAAGTGGAAACAACGTCAGATCCAACTCTAAACCTTCATGCACGTCATATCTACCTGCAATTAACATAAGTCAAAGTTTACGACAAAAGGCTGCCTAGCGGAGACGGTAAATGTATATATGTCCGGTTCCATGGCTAAATGATTAGCGTGCTGGCCTTTGGTTACAGGGGTACAAGGTTCGATTCTCGGAAGGGTCGGGAATTTTAACCACCTTTGGTTAATTTCGCTGGGACGGGGACTGGGTGTATGTGTCGACTTCATCACCATTTCATCCTCACCACGACGCGCAGGTCGCCTACTGGCGTGAAATAGAATGACCTGCACCTGGCGATCCGAACATGTCCTCGGACACTCCAGGTACAAAAATCCATCCGCCATTTCATTTTACCTGGAAGAATGTGGAATCTATTCCCCACTAGGTAGTTGTTGAATGTAAGAAATTAGACTTCCACTACTAGACGTGCACATTTCCCTGAGGTTCCCTCAACCTACACCAACGCTGAGTACCAGGTTAATTCTTGGGGACCCCTCTGGTGGGTTGGGGTGGTTGATTACACCTACAGTGTCCCTTGCCAGTCGTCAAAGATGAGAGAAAGGGGATCCAGAGGTTTTCATTTTGGAAGAGTGGTTTGTCGACTACGGAACCACTAGTTGAGTCCGGCTTTGTTTCCACATACTTATGTCAAGCTCCTTACTGTCATCATTCCTATCCGACCTACTTTGCTCAACTCTGACGGATTTAGGTTCACGAGGCATAAGAAGTCGTTCACCTTCACACCTTTCGTGGATATTCCCTTTCTTTTTCTGATACCTTCATTCTTAGAAGTATTGAATCACTTCCATTTTCTTTCTAATTAGTGTTATTGGGGCATGCTTACCTAGTTTCACTTCCTCTTAAAACGACAATCACCACCGTCAATTCCTGGGGACAAATACCGACATGCATAGAACTAAACACTCACTTACATTTTAGGCTTCAGTTAGTGGAAGATCTTACCTTATACTCCACCAAGGGCCTTCATGGATTATAAACATATGCTTTCTCGTTGCTTTGCTTCACCTTTAGCTTTAGATTAGTTATTTTCACAAATTCATGCCCACACCAGACAAGTTGAATTATAATTCAAACTTCGAAATCACTTGGACGGTGCTCAGGACCTCTAGATGAACAGCTTAATGCATTAATCACTAGATAAGGATGTAATAATAATAACTAGTGGATCCGTGCTACTCAGATAAGTTGTCCTGATATTTCTGTCGCTATCGTATTGTTTTGTCTGCCCTTTTCAATAGTTTTATGAGCATTGAATACCAGTACATACTAACTGATTATTTCGTAATTTAGTTTATAAAACTTATTTCCATACAATACTCTCTGTGATTTTACCATTCGGCCGTATCTGGATCTTAATATTTTCAAATGATTTTGCCCGAGATAGTGCAACATAGAATTTGCCGTAACTGAATATTGGCTCGGGTAAGTAGACTACCCACGTTTTCAAGAGTTTGTCCCTGCGCTCTATTAATGGTTATACAGATGGCCAGCCGACTTGGTACCCTCCCGTCTGTACGTACGTAAACTGTTTCCTGTTAGCAGCATGTAAGTTGTTAGGAACGTCCTGCTATCTGTTGAGTATATTCAGAAGCTGGGGAAGGTCAGAGTATCTAGCAGAGAATAGTATTCCTCCATCATCAGAGGAAGTGTATACTCTCTGGCTTTACAAGTAGTAATCAAACATGGCTGTACGCAATGGCATTACTAAGGATGGAAATCACATATATCGGAATATTAATGAAAGTGTTGGTCGGTTAGAAACCTGCGAAGTACAGAATGTATTTGACGTTACAGTAAGCCTTCACCTGCAATTATTGGATTGATCATTTAAAAATTTAATTTTATGATTACTCAATGTTGGCTGAACTTAGAGACTTATAAATGTCTCATGATTCACCGGCAGGTAATTCCGAAGAGAATAAATCAGAAATGAAGCAAATCGGTCCAGTACAACGAAAGGACGGATTTGCCAAAGCTGTTATTAGTGAACTCTTTTAACAGTTAGATAATAATAATAATAATAATAATAATAATAATAATAATAATAATAATAATAATAATAATAATAATAATATACACCTATGTGATGTAGGAGTTAGTGTGATTTGCTGCTACCCCTGGAGACACGGGTTCCATTCCATTCTGCCAGGAAATTTGAAACCTGGTACGAGGACTGGAGTGGGATCCACTCAGCCTTGCTAGGTCAGCTGACTAGAGGGGGTTCGATTCCCACCTCAGCTATCCTCGAAGTGGATTTCCGTGATTTAATACTTCGCCTCCAGGCAAATGCCGAGATGGTTCCTGTCTTAATGTCATGGCCACTTCCTTACCTCTTCCCTGCCTATCCCATCCAATCTTCCCATCCCCCGCAAGGACCCTGTTCAGCATAGAAGATGAAGCCGCCTGGTCGAGATACTGGTCCTCCTCTCTAGTTGTATCCCCGACCCAATGTCTCACGCTCCAGGGTACTGCCCATGAGGCGGTAGAGGTGGGATCCCATACTGAGTCCGAGGGAAAATTACCCTGTATGGTAAAGGGATGAAGAAACTGATAATAATAATAATAATAATGATAATAGTTTGGCCTCAGATATTGTGTGCAGGCATTTTACTTCGACGCAATCTGGCTGCCTCCTCGCAAATTTTGGGGTTTCGTTGTTCACTAGGCCTAAAGATAGCAGGGTAAACCGAATCTCTCTTGGGCGTCTATGGCTTAGTTTTATTGGATTTAATCGGGTTTATACTAGATGTCTTATTATGGCGTTAATCAAGTAGCAAGAAAAAAGAAAATCGAAAGTATCTCCTGCTTAGACGAAACCAGTAGACTAATTGCACTGGAAGCAGCAAAAGAGGAAGGTTTGTAACAATTATTGAGGTATTTCATTGATCAATATACCATTATCGTACGACATGGAGTATCGAAATGACTTTTTTCCGCGCTTCTAAATCTGACTACCTCTGCCGGGTTCGAACCCCCGATATTGGCAACCGGAGGTTGACACGATACCACTGATCGGTAGAGTGAAGTTGTCATCGCTATTATATTAAGGAAAATATGAACCAGATGGTAGAGCGAAGGGAATACAAAAGGCGAGCACTTCCTGATAGTTTAACTCAATATAAATGTATGACCTCCGCCATCAGTCTCGTGAACGCCGCCCGCTATCTTCCTGACCATCCGTCCCTCCACCCTCACAATCTCGTGGGCGAGAGGCTCTGAGAAATGAGCTCCACTCAACACTAGAGACTCCACTGAATAGCCTCCATGTTGCACTTTATCCAGCTTCTCCTCTGCCTTTTTCTTTCATAGTCTTCCACCGATAATGAGGAACACGAGATATTTCAATATCTTCATTATTTCGTTAGAAGTTAACTTACAGGAAAGACGCTCACTATGCGACCCACCTTCCAACAATTAACCAGTCCATATACTATGAATATTCCGTAATAAACGTCCCTGAGTAACGTCGACTTGTTCATACCACAAACGTTAACAATATTAAATTGTAAGTTAATAATCGTGTGGCCTTCGGATAAGTGGCCCTAAATTCGATTCCCGAATGGGCCAGGTAATTAAATCATGCTTGGTTAATTGCTCTTGCTTGGGTATGGATATTTGTAATTGTCTTAATAGAGGGTCTCCCATATAAACTAAGACCGAATGCACGGTGTTTGTGCCCTGAGCTACGGCAGCTATCTCAGCCGAACTTATGTCGCGTGCGGCCGCCCTGCTTTAAGCGTGTATACAATCTTATATGAAATATTACTTTGTAAAGCCGTCCTCCGTCATGGATTATACAAGCGTTGTGTCTGGTAACCTCATTCTGGCTGACGTGAGTGAGTTCTGTCACTGTAATATTTCTGATTTCATTCGTAATGTTTTATTTTAGTTCTTCCGATGTGTGAGGATTTCTTCGATACACTTGTTCTTTCAGTTGTCCCCACAAGTGCACAAACTCTTAGATCTGGAGAACGAGGGGGTAATAGACCAGCACTTATCATTCTGTCTGCAAGCACTTCCGAGATTGTAAGAAGGGAATCTTCTGCTGTACGAACAGGGGCTGAATCTTGTTGAAACCAACCACAAGATTTTCCTTCTTCCATTAACTTTTGGAAGAACGGCCTCAAAATGTCATCTTGGCAACTCTCTAATTGTACAGTCAACTTGAAAAATATAGGCCCAATTATTCGTCTTGCACTAACTGCACACCAATCTCCTATCATAATGAGGGACTTCATAAACACCATTACGATTTTCTGCACACATAGGCCTATAGCGAGAGTTATGACTGTGCACACGACCATTAAGATGAAACCAGAACTTCTACATACGAAAATATGATGTTGCAGTGATAATTGTCTTACTATGTTAACGGGTGACGGTAAACTGGCGACTGATGCTTGCCAGGTCGATCACGTGCAGGCTGCTTGCAAGGTCAAGAGTTATGCGCGCGCCTACCACACTGAAACTTAAATATCGCAGAGTAAAACTGCCGCTTAGACGGTTATAGTTTATATGGGGGACCCTGTATATATCTTTATTTGCGCACAACATATCACTTTAAAAACCACCATCGTAAATACATCCCTCCACATAGGTTTGGGCTCAGGAACGTCATCTGGCTGTAAAAATAGGCTCAATCGAGTTAGAGGAAATCCCAGATAACTGAGAAGTGGCCAGGAATGAGGAAGAAGAAGAATATTATAGTAGCATTTTCAATCACATAACTTTTCTTAAAGACTATGTTAAGTGTACTTATACACATGTTTCTTCCTAGGAGCCTATTACTTTGAGAGCTCGGCATGCCGGTCTCGTGAATTGCAAACGAGTCTGCTACTTTTTCAATTTACTTATACCTGCTCTACTATTTAACCTTTCTCAACCAATCTTAATTTTCGTTGTCATAAGATCTATTTGTGTCGGTACAACGTAAAAAAATAATTTTCAGTTATTTCTTTACCCGATATCCTCATCCATAAAGACTTCAAATTCCTTCCTCATCGTCCTTCCATTAACGTGGTGCTACCGGGCGAGTTGGCCGTGAGCGTAGAGGCGCGTGGCTGTGAGCTTGCATCCGGGAGATAGTAGGTTCGAATCCCACTATCGGCAGCCCTGAAGATGGTTTTCCGTGGTTTCCCATTTTCACACCAGGCAAATGCTGGGGCTGTACCTTAATTAAGGCCACGGCCGCTTCCTTCCAACTACTAGGTCTTTCCTATCCCATCGTCGCCATAAGACCTACTACTACTTATTATGCATGCTATATAATACTATCTGTGTCGGTGCGACGTAAAGCCCCTAGCAAAAAAAAAAAAATAAATAAATAACGTGGTGCTCTTGTACCTTGTCCTAGTTCGTGAACCATTGGGAACGGCTGAGTGGCCTAGTAAGTTGTCCTGAGAGTAGTGATGAACGTGTTGTCGTACACCAGAAAAGTAAAATATAGCTCACTTATAATGGAGTGCAAGGAATAACATTCATTGTTTCCTCCGCTTATAGTAAGAGACGATTAAACGAGGTGATTCCCTGGCAGATCTTAGTGTGGTATTTCTTTCACTTGCTTTTACCAGGCTCATCATTTTCATTTTTCTTATTCGACCTCCCTTTGTAAATTATTGTTCTCTTTCGATTCCGACAGCATTACGTGGGCCTACGCGGCGCCTAAGGGATCTTTTATCTTCACACCCTTCTGACTTATTTCCTTTCTTTTGCTGGCATCTTCATTCTTCGTACAGTCGAACCCTTTCATTTATTTCTTCTTATTAGAGTTAAGAGGGAATGGTTATCTAGTTGCTTTTTCCGTAAAAACCACAACCAGCACCACGAACCAAAGCAACGATAATCACGAATCATGTTTAGTTTTAGGAGTAGGTACAAGAGCAAACTCCATATACTTTGCTTTTTATTTATTTCATGGTTCATGGTGTGGGTTACTGTAGTCACGTCCTAGTTCGTGAACCATTGGCAACGGCTGAGTGGCCTAGTAAGTTGTCCTGAGAGTCGGGATACCAATTGCTATGGAATGGAGGCGAGCTGCATGTGCCATTTCAGCCACATACCAGCCCTTCTGCCATTATTAAATTTCTGGCAGTACCGGGAATCGAAACCAGGCCCCCGAGAACGGCAGATAATAACACTAACCGTTACGCTACGGAGGTGGACAATCGGAGGTAAATATCAAATAATCATTCCATTATATCTTCCTCTTTGTACGGTTATCTTCAATGTAATCAGAGATTTAGAATTTGCAGCCCTACCATATTGCGGTATATGTTGAGTTTATGAAGTTTTGATGGGATGAAATTATATTTTTGAGATCTGTTGTTAAATAAATTCTATTTGGCTGTAATTATATGGTTCATTGAGGTTATTATATTCACTCCCTCTTATGATTAGTTTCGTTCCACTACTTTCCATTTTCATAATTTTTTTCACTACACTGGCACAGTGCGATATTTTCAGCTGTATCGAACACATATAGTTCGCCTCTGTGGTTTAGTGGTTAGTGTGAATAGCTGCCACCCCCGGGGGCCAGGGTTCAATTCCTGGCTCTGCCACGAAGTTTGAAAATTGGTACGAGGGCTGGAACGGGGTCCACTCAGCCTCGGGAGGTCAACTGAGTAGAAGTGGGTTCGATTCCCACCTCAGCCATCCTGGAAGTGGTTTTCCATGGTTTCCCACTTCTCCTCCAGGCAAATGCCGGGATGGTACCTCACTTAAGCCCACGGCCGCTTCCTTCCCTCTTCCTTCCCTATCCTTTCCAAACTTACCACATCCCACCAAGGCCCCTGTTCAGCATAGCAGGTGAGGCTGCCTGGGCGAGGTACTGGTCATTCTCTCCTGTTGTATCCCGACCCTATGTCTCACGCTCCAGGACACTGCCCTTGAGGCGGTAGAGGTGAGATCCCTCGCTGAGTCCGAGGGAACAACCAACCCTGCAGGGTATGCAGATTAAGAAAGCATCGAACACACATAAACGTTGAAAAATCATGAGAGTAAATTGAGGATTGTCTGTCCAAAAGGTGATATTTCTACATCCAAAAAATAAATCTGTATTTCGTCCATATGCATGACAGGAGTTCAATACTATATATTGTTATGAGCAGTCCAGACAACGAAGATATTATTCCTTTAAAGTTGCACCGAACACGGGTACATTCCATATACCTCTTATTTTACGTTTCTGGCGTTTTTCTACAAGTTTCCTAAGGTAGAAAGTGCACATTTTGATAACACATTCCACAGTTATTAAGGAACTGCTATAAATTATTCTTGGTGATTTGTAACACCATCTCCATCTAACAGCCTTCTTTATAATACGAGACCTATATTTTTCTGCAATCCCTTTTCTTTTCTTTGTTTCTCTGACTGTTACCTTCTTCAAAATATGAATTCATATTTTGTGGTCGTATTAAATACATCACTACGACAAATATAACTGCTTCCAATCTTCTTCTAACAATAGCATAATATTTTATAACAAACCAGTAATACAGGGAAAAATAGAAATCTAATTGGTCGATAATCCATCATACTATATGCTGGAATAATACAAGATAATCCAGTACGGAAAACTCACGAGTCCTGGACACTTGACATTGCTATATCAACTATGTATTTCTATTTTATCACCTTTACAGCATGAAAGTCACGACGTTCTCATCCTAAGAACACACATTTATAGATAGAGAGCACAAAATTTGGATAACCAATTTGCTAAAAAAATTGACCCACGTCTTTTGATAACAAATGATTAATTTCTAATCGTATATTTGTATCCTTACTATAAATATTTATTCATATTGACTTGTTTACTCGTACTGTAATAATACATGAATAGAATTTTCAACAAGCACACATTTCTTACTTCCTGGACTAAACTTATCGGCGCAAATATGAGACTATATCCAGAAAGTGATGTTCAAAGTGCGACATTTTACTACTGTTAGCGACGGACTCTTGAACACGAGCAGCACAATGAGTGGAGAATGTCCCTAGCGCATAATCGCTCCGCTCGGCTTGGAGAGTATAGCGAGACTAATGGCAACGTGCCTTGAAGGATAGGCAAACCTTTAGACACGTCCATGTGACGGGATGAAAATTACCAGCCAAGAGGGAGAAAGCAAGCCGGCTTTATATCACTTACTGCGGTGGAAAAGGACACAAGTCTCTTTGAAATGTCAGGACTCTCCACACAAGGTATTTGAATGCTTCCTAAATGCTGTTTTAGTTCTATTCGTTACACACAGATTGGCGAGGTACAGGATGCGTCAATACAGCACCCTGACGAAGACAGAAATCTATATAATTTATATAAAATAAGAGTTTTGTCTGTACATTGCTCAGAATTTGAGAAGAATGGTATTTCTGTATCGGTCACGTCCACAGTAACAAGGAAATGCATTTTTTTTACTTTTCCGTAATGTCTGTCTGTCTGTCTGTCTGTCTGTCTGTCTGTCTGTCTGTCTGTCTGTCTGTCTGTCTGTCTGTCTGTCTGTCTGTCTGTCTGTCTGTCTGTCTGTCTGTCTGTCTGTCTGTCTGTCTGTCTGTCTGTCTGTCTGTCTGTCTGTCTGTCTGTCTGTCTGTCTGTCTGTCTGTACACGCATCACGAGAAAACGGCTGAAGAGAATTTAATGAGAATCGGTATGTAAAGTCGGATGATGAACCAGTACAATCTAGGCTACAAATTATCTTATTCACGCTGAGTGAAATGGTAGTTTAGGGGAAGGTCTGAAATGTATTTCTCAAATAAGTTATTTATGTTATTGGTGGTCGTATCGAAATTTATTACGTAACTAACATAACATTATTTATGTCGTAAGTTAGTAGTAGTTATGTAAGAAGTTATTTAATTTAGGATCACTTATGTCTTATACATTGTTACCGTACCGCATATAATCACAGAGATATTCATGAATTTGAATTTTTGTTACTAAGTCCATATCAACACCGAGTCTCGAGAAAATGGGTAAACAGAATTTAGTGAAACTCGATATGTAAAGTCTGAGAATAAGGAACTACAGTCTACGATATAATTAATTTTGTAAGACGCCCTAATATCACAGAGTCGAAAGAAAAATAATGTGAAGGCCTGCAATATAGAAAGCTCATAAACTTAATCAACAATAACATTAAATTGACCATTGTTAGTTGTCATGTGCTTTTTGTATTCTGTTTCCACGCATTCCAGATAGATAGGATTACTGCAGCGTACCGAGGTTTTATTATAATTTGCTTTACGTCGCACTGACACAGGTAGGTCATATAGCGACGATGGGATAGGAAAGGGATAGGGGTGTGAAGGAAGCGGGCTTGGCTTTAATTAAGGAACAGCCTGGTGTGACTGGTGTGCAAATGGGAAACCATGGAATACCATCTTCAGGGATGCCGGCAGTGGGGTTCGAATCCACTATCTCCTGGATGCAAGCTCAAAGCTGCGCGTCCCTAACTACACGGCCAACTCGCCTGATCTCACCGAGTGTAACAGCCTGCCTGTATATTGGCGGGAAGTAGCTGGGGAGTTAGATAACTTTCTTCTTTTGCATGCCATTCCTCTGGTTCATACATTTTCTGATATTACTGGTACGTAACATACTGATTCATCATAGCATCGAGCTATTCAATCCCTACTCTGAGGCACTGATTGGAATGAGTAGTGTGCATATTTAACATCATGAAATGTCGTATGGCTTTTAGTGCCGGGATATCCCAGGACGGGTTCGGCTCGCCAGGTCTTTCTATTTGACTCCCGTAGGCGAACTGCGCGTCGTGATGAGGATGAAATGATAATGAAGAGAATACATACACCCAGCTCCCGCGTCAGTGATATTAACCAATTAAGGTTAAAATCTCCGACCCAGCCGGGAATCGAACCCGGGACCCTCTGAACCGACGGCCAGTACGCTGACAGTTCAGCCAACGAGTCGGACATTTAACATAATAATGACAGAGGAGTGTTCACGGCAGTCTGCGACCTGGTTATTCCAGCGCTGGAAATTTGGACTGGTAGATCGGCACTGTAGTACTGTTCGTTGAAAGTGAGAAAGTGTGCTGTTTTTTCATTTGATCGAGTATTTTATATAATAACATTGCTTTCAATCGCTACATTCCTACTGATGTTTTTGTAATGACCTATCTTGAATTCAGTTAGGAAAACTACCAAGTCAGTCTTTCTGAGAATCCCGTAGCGAAGCACGGGTACATCAGCTAGTAATTTATATATTTTAAGACTGTGTTTACCATAATAAGCTCCATTACAGTGAACTTCTAATTTTGGTAATTTATTTTATGATCTATCAACTAATCTTCAAATTTCCTTCAATGAGTATCTGCCCTGGAATGAGCACGTAACTAATTTATGTAGAAAGGTTCATGCAGCTCTATATTCCTTCAATCATCACAAGAATGCTTTTCCTCAAATCCTTAAATTAAAAACAATCCAAGCACTACTATTT
Source organism: Anabrus simplex (assembly GCF_040414725.1). Classification (NCBI taxonomy): domain Eukaryota; kingdom Metazoa; phylum Arthropoda; class Insecta; order Orthoptera; family Tettigoniidae; genus Anabrus; species Anabrus simplex. The sequence continues at coordinate 277,152,357 of NC_090271.1, forward strand.
CCAATTGTAGACTACTTTGATACGGTACTAGTCAATCTAAATGCTGAACAAGCTTAGTAACTTCAACGAATACAAAAACATTCATACGATATGCCTTCCAATTGCGACGTGATGCCCATGTTACACCATATTTCCAAACATTGGGATGGCTACGCATAAAGGAAGGAATAAATTTTCGCCTAATGACGTATGGAAGACACTCGGCTGTCTTCAGATCAAATATGCCAGTAAATATGAAGAAAATAGTTTACGATCAGTGCATTCTACCCGTGCTGACTTATGGCTGTGAGGCCTGGACACTGAACGAATTTACGAAAGGGAAACTAATGACAGCGCAGAGAGACATGGAAAGGTCAAAGCTGGGTTTTGCAAGGAAAGATAAGAGGAGAGCAGATGACATCAGATCAGTCACTACAGTTAATGACTTTCTTGAGAGAATAGCCACCTTAAAATGGCAATGGGCTAGACATATTGCTCGAAGGAGGCCTAGAGGAAGACCGTCAGGCAGATGAAACAAAGCCATCAAGAGAATACCTGGAGAGAGCTGCTCAAGATTTCTGTTAAGGACTTACCTGAGTTCACGATTTGAAGAGGCCATATCATGTAATGATATAAAATTGTCTGATAATGATGATGACACTTGTTTACAAACTGCTCTCGACGAACACTCCTGCTTACCTATCTTCTAATTTTCGTTTCCGTTCCTCATTCTATGAAATTAGTATCCCTTCTGGTTCCCTAATTGAAATTCTATTAAATCGAGCCAATTCCCACAATCATTCTTTTCTAGTTACTGCATCGAGACTCTTGAATACACTCCCAATGGACATTTGGAATTTTATTTCATCTCATAAATTCAAATCTGACTGCTGTAGAATATTTTCTGGGCAAATATAACTGAATTGTATGAGTCATCGTGTATATGTTGTGTGAATGGGTTTTCTTTTATTATGTAATTCTATTATTATTATTATTATTATTATTATTATTATTATTATTATTATTATTATTATTATTATTATTATTATTATTATTATTATTATTATTATTATTATTCTTGTTTCGTTTCGGCCAACTAAGGACCATGTCATTTCAACTGTTTCCCTTGAGCTTTAATGTTGGTCCAGTATTCCTTCAATCGTATACGGTGTTTCTCCTTTCGCTCTTCCGTCCATGCCTTTCCAGTTTTCATTTTCGGCTTTGGTAGGAAACTGTGATGTTCTTGGAGTTTTTTCTTAAGTGGGACACGCTCCTGAATATCTTCAAATGAGATCCCAATCTCCTGCAGATATTTCTGTACCTCACTGAACCATGCCCCCTTTGCCTTTTTCTCTTGGAGGAAAGTGAAAATGCGGTTGGTTAACCGTGTTGAATTCGTTCGGGCCATGTGTCCATAAAAAGTAATCCTCCTTTTTCGCATCGCATCAGTTATTTTCTCCACATGCGAGTACAATTCCTGGTTATGCCGTCTCCTAAACTCGCCGTTGTCTTTGACTGGACCTAAGATTTTTCTCAAAATCTTTCTTTCCTTGGCCTCCAATTTCTCCATCATACCTTGTTTGTTCATGGCGAGACATTCCGCTGCCTCTGGCCGGATAACAGTGGAATTATTATTATTATTATTATTATTATTATTATTATTATTATTATTATTATTATTATTATTATTATTATTATTATTATTATTATTCCTGTTTTTATTATTGTTAGTCTTACCACTCTAATTGCCCTACTGATTTGAAACCTAGTCCTAGCGTATCTGTCCGTGGTACTGTTTCTTTTTTTTTATAGAATTACTATATCTTACTTCTACTTTGTGTTTACATTTTAAAATTATATTATTGAATGTGGTTAAGTGTATGATAGGGCGTAAACCCTAACGTCGCACAAATGTAAATCAGGAATAAATAAATAAATAAACAAATAAATACATTGTCAAAAACCGGTCCCGCATTAATGGCCACAACTACTAGCGTTCTGGAGCAGAATTTTAATCAACGACATTTTCCCTATGCATGGTCTCACATTTGAAACTGATTTCTTGCAGCGGAATTTTCAAACTGCGGAAATTGCACCGTCGTAGGCCTCCTGTAATATAGCAAACGATAGTGATTGTAAGTGCATCTTTATGACGCGATAATGATAATCCAGGTGTGTCTTAAATCATGTTAATTTCTTCTAACACGGAGGTTTGGTATAATCTGAGACCGTATCGGCATATAATTATTTAGATTCGTCTGTTGCTACTTGTAGCTAACAGCGGGTCATTAAAGGTAATTATCGTAGGCACTAGTTCTCCGGCCGCGTAATGAGACGACATAGCACGCCACGGTAACAATCAATTACCCGCTGCCAGATGAGATTGTCGCCAGCACGGTAATGCACGACTCTGTGGAGAATTATACGTAAGATTAACAAGGAACAAACACCCAAAAAGGCAAGTCATTAACAAGAAAACATTTCTGATCAATCTGTAGCGACGATTAGAGTTGCAGAAAAGAAGAAAAGAGAGATAATGTCAATAGTGTCGTAATTATACCTTGTAACTTGTATTGTAATAATAATAATAATAATAATAATAATAATAATAATAATAATAATAATAATAATAATAATATACCGAGCTCGATAGCTGCAGTCGCTTACGTGCGGCCAGTATCCAGTATTCGGGAGATAGTAGGTTCGAACCCCACAGTCGGCAGCTCTGAAAATGGTTTTCCGTGGTTTCCCATTTTCACACCTTAATTAAGTCCACGGCCGCTTCCTTCCCACTCCTAGCCCTTCCCTGTCCCATCGTCGCCACAAGACCTATCTGTGTCGGTGCGACGTAAAGCAACTAGCAATAATAATAATAATAATAATAATAATAATAATAATAATAATAATAATAATAATAATCCCAAGGTGTGTAATATCCACGTAGTACCATTTTACTCTACCATATGGCAAAGAAAGGAGCCCTCTAATGGCTAACCTAATGCTCAATATATTTCATTTTTTCGGATGAACACCGAACATATCACCGAAGATATTTACTTGTCACCAGCATCGTGTATGTTGTGTGATGTCTGATATCGATAACCAATGTTAGTGGTCCCCGTTTCCTGATGAGAGTACTCTTTATCATACTCGTGTCCGGCTTCATGGCTAAATGGTTATTGTCCTAGGCTTTGGTCGAGTGGGTCCCGGGTTTGATTCCCGGCCGGGCCGGGGATTAAAATCAATCAATCAATCAATCAATCAATCAATCAATCAATCAATCAATCAATCAATCAATCAATCAATCAATCAATCAATCAATCAATCAATCAATCAATCAATCAATCAATCAATCAATCAATCAATAAATAAATCAATCAATCAATCACTACTGATCTGCATTTAGTGCAGTCGCCCAGGTGGCAGATTCCCTATCTGTTGTTTTCCTAGCCTTTTCCTTAAATGATCGCAAAGAAATTGGAAAATTATTGAACATTTCCCTTGGTAAGTTATTACAATCTCTAACTCCCCTTCCTATAAACGAATATTTGCCCCAATATGTCCACTTGAATTCCAACTTTATCTTCATATTGTGATATTTCCTACTTTTAAAAACACCACACTAACTTATTCGTCTACTGATATCCTCCCCCGCCCTTTCTCTGCTGACAGCTCAGAACATACCATTTAATCGAGCAGCCCGTCTCCTTTCTTCCAAATCTTCCCAGCCCAAACTTTGCAACATTTTTGTAACGCTACTCTTTTGTCGGATATCACCCAGAACAAATCGAGCTGCTTTTCTTTGGATTTTTTTCAGTTCTTGAATCAAGTAATCCTGGTGAGGGTCCTATACACTGGAGCCATACTCTAGTTAAGGTCTTACCAGAGACTTATATGCCCTATCCTTTTTTATCCTTACTACAACTCCTAAATAGCCTCATAACCATGTGCAGAGATCTGTACCCTTTATTAACAATCATATTTATGTGATTACCCCAATGAAGGTCTTTTCTTATATTAATACCTAGATATTTACAATGATCCCCAAAAGGAACTTTCACCCCATCAACGCAGTAATTAAAACTGAGAGGACTTTTCCTATTTGTGAAACTCACAACCTGACCTTTAACCCCGTTTTTCATCATACCATTGTCCACCGTCCATCTCACAACACTATCGAGGTCACCTGCAGCCGCTCACAATCTTGAAACTTATTTTTTACTCTGTACAGAATAACATCATCTGTAAACAGCCTTATCTCTGATTCCACTTCTTTGCACATATCATTGATATATATAAGAAAACATAAAGGTCCAATAATACTGCCTTGAGGAATTCCCCTCTTAATTATTACTGGGTCAGATAAAGTTTCGCCTACTCTAATTCTCTGAGTTCTATTTCCTATAAATATAGCCACCCATTCAGTCACTCTTTCTTCTAGTCCAATATGTAGGGCTGCATCTTCATAGACACGTAGGTCGTCTATACGGCGTGAGCTTGAAAAACCTGTAGTAGACCTCTTCGGAGGTTACACGCCACAACAAGAAAATCATAATGAAGTGAATGGAGAAGTGAAAGCCACACACGCACACTTCTTTATTGGATTAGAGAGGAATGTTAACCCACTACTCTTCGCAGTTGATTTGTATATGCGTGATAGGTCAGGGAAGGGATCTACTGCACGTCAGTAGATGTGAGTACTACTTTCCAATTTATAAATCAAAAGTTGTCTAGTTTTAAAACTCAAGACTTAAGAGAAACAATAATGTTACTGGTATCACCTCCGACTAACGCCTGTCTAAAGGATTTTGGAGAAGTCCAGGGGCCGGAATGTTGTCGTGATGGAGTTTCTTTAAAGCGCCAGTAAATATAGGTTGAAGCCGAACTCCACCTACAAACTTTCGGAGGTTGTTCAAGGATATCTTTTTAGTATATTGTTATTAGTGAACCCGTGGTCTCCGGTGGCTCGTTGAAGACTAAGAATGTAATTATGATTGATTTGGTTTGTTAACCCAGCCATCCTTGTCTCTTACCCTTCATATCAGTGAAAATCCTGTACTGTGTAATAACTGAAACGTACAATACGAAACTCAGAGTAATCCAACAACTCTCAGACAAAACACTTACACTTTTGTCACAGTGTGTTCAATCTCTTCTGTCGGTGTACTGTACAGTACGAAACGAATGTAGAACTGGCCCCATGCAGGTATTGTTCAAAATGTCGACCACTGTGATAACGGCTTTGTTGGATTCCGGCACGTTAAAGGACTCCTGCGGGACAAAACTCCGGCGTTTTTCAAGGACTAGCATTTAGAGTATTATTTTCAGTGCAATACAGGTACAAGGCTAACTGGAGAAACAAACCAGACGAAATGTAACAAATCTGTAACGACCCACCGGAAACCATGTGTCCCTTAAACCGATGTACTCAGAAGATACCCCTGAACAACCTCCGAATATTTGACGCTGGAATTCGGCTTCGACCTGTATATTGATAGAATACTGGGGTGTTAGGCGCCTTGTAACACCACCTAACTGAGTCGAGATCAACCCTACTAACCTGCCCTCACAACCTTTATAATCTGAGCCACTCAACCTGAGGCGAATACCTGAAGAGAACAGAAAACAAAAAGACCTACATCATAAAACTGAATTGGATTTTTAAAAATGTAAATATTCAGACTGGACACAATTACTGCCTCTTTAACTAAATCATTCATATGCCTCGGAGACTTTTATAACCAGTCCATCTAAATAAGCAGACCTTGTTCATTAAGATTCAATAAACATTACACTTGTAGGCAGACCATAAACTCTCTCTAACTTCTCGAAGACGACGCCTGATTCTTCTCTGGAATGAAAATGAAAACCTACAACCTGTTTTCCTGTCACTGACCGGGTCAGGGATGGAATAAATGAAGCCCCCATCTTGGGGCGAGGTTAGGAAGCGTGCCGGCTGCCGAAGCCTGTCGCACTCTTCTGGGGCAATGATTAATGACTGACAGATGAAATGAAACGATACTGGAAAGTGTTGCTGGAATGAAAGATGACAGGGAAAAGCGGAGTACCCGGCGAAAAACCTGTTCCGCCCCCACTTTGTCCAGCACAAATCTCACATTGAGTGACCGGGATTTGAACCACGGAACCCAGCGATGAAAGGCCGACGCGCTGCCTCCTGAGCTACGGAGGCTTTTCTTCATCTGAGTACTGTAGTACATTTCTAGTGAACATTTCGGACTTGTCTTTCTATACTAGGCGTTTAAAGTAGCACAACATTTCACGTAAAATCAAGGCATATACTTTACAATACTGAAGAAGAGCTCTGTAAGTTCCTTCTTAATATGTCCTGGATTCTTGTTCTTCTTCTACCGCTTTTCACACACTGTAGGGACGCGGGTGCCGACTATGTCGCACATGTGGATTAGGACCTGTCTTACAGCTGGATGCCCTTCCTGACGCCAAAAGTCTATAGAGGGATGTAATCACTATTGCGTGTTTTTCTGGTGGTTGGTAGTGTGGTGTTTTGTCTGCGTACGAAGAGAAGAGTATTGGAATAAACACAGGCATCCAGTCCCCGAGCCAGAAGGATTAATCACGAGCGATTAAATTCCCCGACCCGTCTGGAAATCGAACCAGGGACCGTATGAACCAAAGGCCTCAACGCTGACCATTCAGCCAAGCAATCGAACTTAATAGTCCTGGATCACTCATTACAAATAAAAGCTTCTAAAACGCTAGGTAGAAATGGCAACAGAGGAATACTTTACCGGTATATAATATGTGCATCATAAGGAAGTAAGCTTAGCCGCTTGTAGCTCAAATTTTTCTAAGTGATATATGTTAGCGATAGTGGTGCAATTATCCTACAATCGCAAACATTCGAGAGGTATCAATTATTTTACTAAAATACATTCCAATTACCTTATTTTTTATCACTGTATTGTTCATTTTACCTCTTTGAAGACCTTTTGTCGCAAGTCAGTTCTAAAATTTTGTAACGATTTTTTTTTTTTTAACTAACATGATTATGAAGCAGAGAAATTGAATTTCGCTATTCACAGAAAGTCAGTGCACACTAGCAATTCAACAAATTCGAAGTGCTTATAAATATATTTGCTCATTTAAATTTGATATATTTCGCACTGCGAGTAATGAGCATTCCTTGAAGCCCTGCATTTAACCTCAAATCAGCTTACAAATATTTAAACTGCGTGCTGTTAAAATATTCCCGAGCGTAATTCAAACGCTCATTTAGAATTCCGTGTTACATTGCCTGAGTTAAAATGTAGCTGCTATTTGTATGGGTATATAACGAATTAGAGGAAGCTCCATAAAAATTGATAGCTAATTCCAAAAATAAAACACATACTGCCTTATGGGGGAGCTTCGAACAGTGGCAGTGCAATAATAGTTGTCATAAAATAACAGTTATTTACCTGAATAGCGCTACGGTTTCACGGTTATTCATAATTACATTGATTCTTCATATCTAGAACTTTGGTGCTGTTATTCTTCTGTCGTTTAGCTGTCTCGGTAGATCAGTGGCGGCGAGTATGAATCATGGTCCTAAGTCCATGGGTTTGATCCCAGCTGAGGTACTTGATTTTTGAAGGACAGTCAAAAGTTTTGGTACTACATTTCATAGTTGTTGAAATGTTTAAGATTTCTGGTGAAGTACTCAGTATCTACCGACAAAATTAAATCATCTCCGCCATATGATCCGCTTCAGTGAAATGCGTTAGTTTCCAGTTGGAATTCAAGAGAACAACTTAGGGGTTCGACACATTATGGCCAACACCGTCAAAGAACAAGACTAATTTTTATCGATGAAGTGGCCTCATCATTATTCCATCTCAAAACTCAAAGTTTCTTAAAGTTGTAGCGAAATCCATGTGTTTACCAAAACTAGCTAAGTTAGTCAAAAGATTTCGAGAAGCATAATGAAAAAGAAAAGAAATCCAAGCTCAGTACATAAATTGTACGTTTTTCCAGCTGGTCGAAACACGAACAGCAACAGAATTCTCTCTACTGATATATTTTATGGTATTTGATTGGGGTCTGAATGTTATATTTCGTTTTTCAACAGACTGGAAAGCTTAAGAATAAAGCTAGGAATGTTAGGTGCAATTTTTTTTTTAAAGTTCCAAAAAGGTGCAAATATGGTGCTTTAATATAGTCGAAACCGATGCAAAAAGGTGCAAATTTTAAATGTTAAATATTCATACAAACATCACCAAAACTAATATTACATAATATAAAAAGACAAAAAATTCACTCATGTTATCACGTTTTAAAAATCTGCCTAAAACAAGTCGAAAACACAATGTTATAAAAGTCACATATCCAGACAACTTTCAAACAGATAACATTTAACATTTCGATTTTGTTTTCAGTGAGGTTTCATCTCCGCTCACTAACTAATACTTCTGTATTGAAAGGAAATTTTCAACGTCAACACACAAGTGTTGTTTGTAGTCGATATTAAACGCCTGTTCTTTTCAACAGCCATAACATCAGAGTTTTCGGCTAAGCTCTGTTCCAGTATCTGCTTTGCAATACCATCCAGTGCTTCCTTCACACACATCACAAGGTCCTATTTAATAAATTTCATATAGCCTTCTTATTCTTCACATGTTTTGCCCTAACTACATAATGCATAACATGATTACATTGGTGAATTTCATTTTTTATCAATTGTTATAGAGATATCGCAAACATTGCACATCAAAACTGACCCGAGGTTCTGAATGCCATCAGAACTAAACAGTTTAGCACTATCATGTACACTGACAAAGCAAATGTTATGGGATAGCGGAGCACTGATGCGCAGGTGTGTTGTCTGCACACCACACCCCCCTGTACCAGTGGCAGTTGTATAGGAGACCTTGTGAGCAGTGGCTGTGCATGTGACAGCTGTAACATGGAACGTCGTCGTGAGCTGACACCGTTCGAACGGAGTATGGTGGTCAGTGCCCGACGGATGGGAAGTGCGATTTCGGAAGTGGGGCGGGAATTCGGCTTCACACGTTCAACCGTGTCCAGGGTGTATCGTGAATGGTTGAATACGGGTGTCATCGTCCACAACAGACGAACGACCGGCCGTCCAGCCACCCTCAATGACCGTGACCGGCAACATCTGAGACGGATTGTTAATAGTGACAGATGGGCAACCGTGCAAAAAATCACGGCTCAATTCAACACAGGCCGTGCTAGACACGTTTCCCAGTGGACAATCCGTAGGAAAATGGGTTCTATGGGGTATGGGAGCCGGCGTCGCATACGGGTGTCACTGTTAACCCAACATCATCGGGCACAACGACGCGCATTTGTCACCAGTCAGCAGGGATGGACACTGGAACAATGGCGTAACGTGATATGATCGGACGAATCACGATTTCAACTGCACCATGCCGATGAGAGGCACCGTGTATGGCGCAGACTACATGAAGTGATGGATCACGCCTACCTCGAAAGTGTGGTCCAGGGCGCTGGTGTCTCTGTTATGGTCTGGGGTGCATTTTCCTGGTATGGAATGGGCCCCCTAGTTGTTCTGGAAGAGACTTTGAATGGTACGCGGTATGTTGAGCTGCTCGGAGACCATCTCCTTCCATTTTTGGCCTTCCAGCGCCCAGACGGTTCTGCGGTGTTTCAAGATGATAATGCGCCGCCACATCGCTCCCACGTCGCCCGGGAATGGTTCCAGGAACATGTAGCAGAGTTCCAACGACTGCCATGGCCATCCAGGAGCCCCGATATGAACCCTATTGAGCATATCCAGGATGTCCTGGAACGCAGGCTCCGTGCCATTGATCCTGCACCCACGAACAGACCAGCATTGGCGGCCGCTCTGCAAACGATTTGGTGTCAGCTGCGACCAGAGGACTACCAGTGACTTGTCGACTCACTTTCACGGCGTCTCACTGCAGTTCGCAGGGCCAGAGGAGGCCCCACACGCTATTAGTTGACTACCCCATGACATTTGCTAAGTCGGTGTTCATTTTCTGTTTCAGCATACTTTATACTGATGCTACAGTAATAGCAAGTAGCGTGATATCAAAGTATTTGCTAATAGGACAGTGGCAGACCCCACACACAGTCAATGAGGGGTAGCAAGCTAATAGTTCAACAATCACCAGGTTCGGACTTAAGCCCCCGATTAGTGCATTACAGTGAGCCTACGATTCTAGTGACGAATTGAGTAACTATATAGAACCAAGCTTTACAGACGAAATGTTTGACTTTTCTCGTTTAATTTCTTTAGGAATAAAATGAGGCAATGGAGTCCAAAAGGTATTAAACACATGGAGAAAGGTGTCCACATCAATAAAAACTGCAAAAAGGTGCTACCATTGAGGAAAGGTGAAAACAGTGCAACTAAAACACAATTACATGTGTTTATTTTATGTTTTATTTTCAAGACATTCTACTTTAAACATTGTAGTAGCGAAAAAGAAATTAAGATGCAACACCGAAAATTCCTAGATCTACTTATGAGTTATATTAAGTCCACTCTGAGAAGTAAGGGTTTTCTTCTTAAGAAAGTTCAACAAGAAAAAAGAAATCTGAAGCCTAACAGTAAAACGAAGAAGAAAAGCAATATATAATAATGGAAAACCAGTAAAATACAAACTGGCAATATGAACCAGTACATAAAAAAATCCATCGATATCTCTACCTAGGTAAAATAAAACGTAAGTTCCTTTCTTAGTTATACAAATCTGCAAACCTCCATAGATCAGTACCAAAATTTGCACCAATTACCATGACGCACACTGACGGGTCGTAGAGGTAGTTACTCGTATATCGTCAAAGATTCAACTAAATAAAATTGTTCATAATATGTGATACACGGGTAGAAATATCAATGAGTTGACATCTTTTTTGACACCAAAGCTCTTAAGGAACAGACTGGACACAGGAAAAGCATGGAAGTTAAAACAGCAAGCTATAATTAACTGGGAAAACGAGTAGCATGGAAACTTAAAAAAGCAAGAAATATCTATGAAAGATTCTAGCGATTTATTCTCCGGAAAATTAATATGATTTCCATGAATGAGCATGGAATGCTTGCTTTCTGGTGTGGATTACTCGCTTAAATCGTGTGTACCATAAATTTTTATTCTCCGAATACAGTTTTCACATAAAATTGAACTATACATTGGAAGATAAAAATGAAAGCACCATCTCAGCTTGAAGATATACAAACAGAGAGTGCGGATAAGGAGGTTTTCAGAATACCTACCTACTTCAAAAGGACGTCGAATTTTTCTTTCCTTTTTAAATTGTGTGTTAATATTTAGCTTGAAGTGATGTAATCCACTTTTATAATACATCACTGTGACAAATTTATCACTTATAAACATGTATTTTTATATTATTTCAATTTGTAGTATTTTCCAGTCGATCTTTACTTCTTTCGATTTTGTTTTCTAAGTTGAAACAACAGAACATTGTTAATCTTTATATCAGCATTCACGTCTTAAATTTATTAATGATTTTTTTTTTATTTGCTTTACGTCGCACCGACACAGATAGGTCTTATGGCGACGATGAGGTAGGAAAGCCTAGGAAGTGGAAGGAAGCGGCCGTGGCCTTAATTAAGGTACAGCCCCGGCATTTGCCTGGTGTGAAAATGGGAAACCACGGAAAACCATCTTCAGGGCTGCCGACGGTGGGGCTCGAACCCACTATCTCCCGATTACTGGACACTGGCCGCACTTATGCGACTGCAGCTATCGAGCTTGGTAATGAATCTGTTCTAATGAGTGGAAATTTCTCGTATTTTTACTGCAAACATGATGCCATTGAAATGTAAGTGTTCTCTCCAATCGACCGAAAATTGCCAATGAATATGGAGACGTCCACAGGCTACCGACAGCAGACAGTTCACGAAGCAGTCGCCTTCCTATGAACTAACAGGAAACGATTCCTTATAGTTCTAACTCTGAGGTTCGAACACCTTTCAAGCCAAACCATAAAAGTCTCCTTTGAGAAAAGAGCATTTACGGCGCTACTATTTCACAGTACAGAACCTTGTATCAGCATGATGATATTGAAGCAAAAACTTGAGGCGCAACATTAAAACGTTTTATCAAATATTTGAAAGAGTTTGAGTTACCAAATAAAAACGCTTATCACCCCTACATGTGAATCTGTAAGCGTATCTATATCTCATTTGTTTTGGATCTTGAAGTGTCTAAGTGAGATTCTTATCAGATTTTGCAATAAAATGAACCCTTGACTCCAATATTTAGAAAATTAAATTATTTATTTCCAGTAAAAGGCATTTGAGCATGAAGAAAGAAGAAATTAATTTTCGGGCTCGTAGGCCGTGCTCGAATGGTGCTTGTAGCTCCCACTACTGACTTTCAGAGAGAGCGGGCCCCTTGACAACGCCAGGCGCAGTTTCCGGCCAAACGCTGGGAGCTACTAACTGAATTCGATCGCGACCACCCACCCCGGAAACTAACTTCTATATTCATCCAGACGCTCACCACGAAAGCCTTATCTGCCATATACTTCATCACTTTTCAACTTTTCTAATTTGAAATATTTCTCGCATGCATCAAATGCGTGACAGGAAATAATTGGTTAAATAAATATGATTTTTCAAAAATCTTTCGTCAATGTTTGGGAATAGATTATGTACAGCAATATTTACCAGATTTTAGTATACTTTTTTCAATGTTTATAAAGCTTTTGCTTACCCTCAAACACGCCTTCAACTATTCAAACATCTGTCTTAACAGCAGTCTAAAATATATGCTTCTGGGTGAATGCTGGTGAATTGCTTCTCCATTTCATGAGAAATTATCCAGAGTATTTTGATATGCCGATATTCCACGGAAGGAGCTGCCGTTTTCACAGAATGGAAAATGTAGCTCACAAAATACAATGTTTCCAGTAATGTTCAAAAAGTGGTTTTGAAGTCTAAATTTATACTTTAAGTATAATAATCACTATTAACATACATGATCGAAGAGTAGACAACTATAATAACAATGGCTTTCGTTTCAGGGTCCTAGTGCAAATAGTATATGAAATCGCCACATCTGTTTGGAATCGCTACCTGCTCCCGTTGACCGGCCAATTACTAGCGTATATATGCCTACCTCGCCTGTATTTGTTTATCAGTTGTGTTAAGAATGATGGTCATTAGCCATAATAAATGCTTCCAGTCATTCGTGCAAAAATCGCTACATATGACACAGCATTTTGGAATAATGTCTGTACAGGCTGCTCCAATATGGCGAAAGAATATCATCTAGAGGTGTCAAATCGGTGGAACAGAGCGGTCAAATTACAGGTCCTCTTCACCCAACCCAGCAATCGGGAGACATTTATTTAAGATTAACCGTACTACGTCATGAACTATGAGCCATGTTGGCACTACATGTTTCCCCTCGTCTCCAACGGAATGTTCCCTAACATCGATGGAAGTTTCTGGATAAGGAAGGTGACATACATGTTGGCATTCATTGAATAGTCCATGGAAAGCGGTTCTATGAGATGATGCCCCATTATTTTGCACCACACGTTTACATTCCATGGACGGTGACATTCCACTTCGTGAAGCCAATGGAGACTTTGTCCTGACCGACAATATATAGTTCCGAGGTTCACTTGGCCATAAATTTTAATTGCCGCTTCGTCCATAAACCAGGCATGAGAACTCAAATGCATGATACCCGTTGTATCTATTCACAGAAATCAACATGATTCTTTCCATGTAGCTCTAAATGAAGAGAGACATGATACGTATAGAACCTATGGCACAGCAGAGTAAGTAGTAGCTTGCCTAATTTCCTTTTCACTGCAATAGCTGGCGAGTTAATGTGGGTATCTTATCTACAGCAGTAGCTGTTAGGACAGACACTTCACCATCATCTACAGTCACTCGTTGTTTCGAAAACGTTCACAGGGTGTTGCATTTGGGTTTACCTCTCAGTAACTCCCTTTACGGTTTTTGGAGTGTTGCATATCTAAGTTCACGTAGTTGAGTAAAGAAATTTGCAAATTAGCGTCGAGATTGGTGACGTCCATTACGACCCCTCATTGTATGCATTGCATGAAAGCACGACATTCTTTATACATCCACAACACACTAGCACCATGTCAGCTTTTCCGCATTTGTAAACTCTATCATCTGTAGCCTATTGTGATCGATTTCCTTCTATAATATACCACAAATTACTGACTACGAAACAATGTAATCTAGGAAGTCACAGGACAAAAATGTAAACTTCAACGTATACACAGGTACGGCCGACTGGCCCACACACTCCCTAATAGTGGTCCACCTGCGGGTGAGGGCGGTAGAATAACACCCACGGTATCCCCTGCCTGTCGTAATAGGCTACTAAAATGGACCCCAGAGGCTCTGAACTTTGGAGGGTCGGTTGGCGACCACGGGGCCCTTATCTGAGTTCTGGCATTGCTCCCACTTACTTGTGCCAGGCTCCTCACATTCACCTATCCTATCCGACTTCCCTTGGTCAACTCTTGTTCATTTCCGACCCCGACGCTATTAGGTTTGCGAGGTCTAGGAAGTCTTTCATTTTCACGCCCTTCGTGGCCCTTGTCTTCCTTTGGCCGATACCTTCATTTTTCGAAGTGTCGGACCCCTTCCATTTCTTCTCTCTGATTAGTGTTATATAGAGGATGGTTGCCTAGTTGTACTTCCTCTTAAAAAAAATAATCACCACCAACATCCCTAATAGTGGCCGGTCAACTGGAGTGGACTTTACTTTCAAGTGTAAATAACGATATACCTTGAATTATCTCCTGATACATTTCATCTCATAGTAAAGGACAGTAGAATGGCATAATACTATAAACCAATCTACCGTCATGGGAGCAGTCAAATTTTTCAGTTTATATTTCATAACTAAAGCATTAATTTAAGATTTTAAATTCAATATACAACTGAGGAATAAAAAATATAACAGTTTTTCCAAGGCTTTGCAAAACGATTTTTAAGGGATTCCACAAATCAGGCAATATATTTCACAACACTGGAATATTTTATGGACATTTAGTTTGAAAGGATCTGTTACGCAGGAAATATTGTTTCCGGAAGTTCAAAATCAACTATTGTTTAAAGAATTAGTGCCTTTGTTTCAACTCAATTTTTGACTGGTCGTGGAAGGTTTAAGTCTTATTTAGAACACTTTAAACTTAATGTTACAGGCGGCTACTTATGATTTTGTGGATCAGTTCAGGCAGTGTATCCTTTGATATTTGAGTGTCCAGTGTTTGAAATAAGAAGATATTTTTTTACAGTGCCACCTGAATGGTTGTAACCTGGAATTTTCTAAATCACTGTAGCACTTACTCAAGAGACAATGTTGTTATGTGCAGTTTCTCACACCCATTAACAACACTTTTTGAACACTAAATTTATAAGAACATCTCTTTGTTATTATCTTAAATTATTACCCTAATATACCTCTGGTAAAAGAGGGTTTCTCTATTGTTTTTGGATATTTAATAATAATAATAATAATAATAATAATAATAATAATAATAATTCCAAGGTATCTG
This sequence comes from Anabrus simplex, assembly GCF_040414725.1. Taxonomy (NCBI): domain Eukaryota; kingdom Metazoa; phylum Arthropoda; class Insecta; order Orthoptera; family Tettigoniidae; genus Anabrus; species Anabrus simplex. The sequence goes on from NC_090271.1 coordinate 277,167,879, forward strand.
TGGAACAGCAGAAGTGAAAGAAGGTGAGGGCTGGAATGGGTCTAACTACAAAGGCCGAAAGATGAATTAAAATTTCAATAAAGGTTATATTTTCAAAACTTAACAATTTTCGCATAGACTTCAAAAAATTTAACAAGAACCATCAACAACAATCCAATAATCAGGTACCAGGTACAATTTTACAAACGAAAGCACAAGTTTCGGGACCTTTACAAGTTCTGGGCTTGAACCCCAAATTTCACAATCTTTCAGCTTTTAGCTCAACAATACCAAGTTACAATATAGTTCCAAGGGCAGAAAACCCCTTCATACCAGGACCATAAGCTCCAAAAAACATATCGGCCCTCCTAGAGGCACTTTATCACATCAGAAAGAGCTGACCCGCTCTCAATTTCTCACGCCTTTCAAAGGCCACAACAACATTCGCATTGCCTGCCTCTCAAGGCACACTTACAAGTGAACAGGGGTACCTTGTACCCATTCTACTGGGCCTTAAATAAAAATAATAGGTTAATTTAAGCGGCCCTAAATACAAAAGAAATGGAGGAGAGAACTTGCACTCCTACATGAAACTTGTTATAACATAAGTGGCGCTAGGCCAATTACACAGGGGGTATTCCCATACTATGGATGTGACTCGTACAAGAAAAATTTAAAAAAAATTAATACATTACATAAAGAAGGAAAACAGTTATAAACATAGTCACCTCAAAACAAAAGGAAGGGGAGCTCGAGAGGGTAAGGCACTCTCTATCCCCGATTTGTAGTTAAAGTAATATGAAAATTTTACATGAGCCGGCACTAATTTACATTTTCAGACAAGAAGGTTACATTGAAAAGATTTCGGACCTCCCCGATGGTTAAACTGCTGAGCTAGCAAAATAAAGATGTTAAACGGCCATTACCTTGTAGAGAGCTGCTGGCGGATGAAAGAGGTGCTTCCCCCCTCCTGCTATACTTCCATACACTAAGCAAGATGTTGTACGAGTGGCGGAGAGCCAGAAAAATCAGTAGTTTTTATACTCTCGAGGAAGATTCGAGACCTTTCATGAATGATTAAGACACACCCACAGTCGTTTATTGGGTAGCTTACAGTGACACATCGACATTGGTAAAGAAAGACGCCATTGGCTGAAAATTAATGACAGAAATTTACGATTGGCTAATTTCAAAACTGTCGGAAAGAAAGATTAATATTGGCAACTCACAAATTAAAGAACAACATTTAGTAAAGAACAAACTTATGAATACAAAATATCTTCAAGAAAAGTTCCTTTACTTCGTACCAGGGTGCATGATCTAGTTTTGGTAGAGACATCTGTGAGAGAATGTCCACACTTCTTGATAATTAGTAAACGAAAACAATTCGAAATTAACATAGTGACATCTTCTGATACACGGTTGGATTAGTTCAGTTTTAAAGTTGAGAGTTTCAGCTGTAGAGGAGTATTTTAATGCGGAAAATTCAAATGTGCGGCGTATAGGTGTACCAACCGGTACGGACCTCCCCCCCCCAAAAAAAAGAGTCCTTCCAAGGGGTGACAAAGACGAATGTTGAAGAAAATTATTTTCCAAAACAAAAGTCCAAGTTTGTTTAACCCAACATTAATCATCACTTGAAGGATTTTTTTTCTTTTTTTTTTTTTTTTTGCAAATAGATTTGTTGAAGTACATGGAAGAAAGATAAATAGCTGAAAAAGTCTCTTTACGTTGACTTGAAGACGAATTTTGAAGAAAAAAATTCGAAGTCTTTTCGTTGATAACTTGTTAGACTCAAGATTTAGAGTGTCTTGTTTGCCGTAGAATACCAGATACATGTTGGTACTTTTAACGGCAAGACCAGCCGCCGCTGCCAAAGTCCAGTCGAGGTCGCCCGGACTCCTCAAGTACCCTGAGATACCTCTCTCCCGCACTATAAGAGGGGTAGTCGTGGTGAAGGACGCCGCAGATGTGAAGTTTGTTTACATTTCCCAGATAATCTTGCGGTTGGTGCGCCGCACTTCAGCCTGTGCCGGGAGATAGACTACGGCGCGCCGTACACAGAAGGTCATCATGGTAGTGGAGTGGGCCCTTACCCCACCACTGTGGCGGTAAGGCGACGAACGGCTGCGGGGCGCTGAAACAATAAAATTTCCGCGGCAGAATTGTTGTTGAAACTAGTGCTTTAGGGTACTATCTTGGAGGAGAGGCTGAGCGGCCAGAGGCGTGGAATTTGTTTTTAACTTAAAGCCACTGGTATGGTACGGGAGCTCCATAGCTAACAGAGTAACGTGCTTTGTTTTGGTGTAGGGGATTTCTGATTCAATTCCCGGCCGGGTCGTGGATTTTAACCTTCATTGGTGAATTCAGGGACAGGGTGTGTGTGCCGTCTTCATCATTAGAATGCATCGGAGGAAGGGCTCTATCCTCAAGGACGCGCAGGTCGCCAATACGTCGTCATCTCGAGAGATCTGCACCAGGCCTGTTGGAAGGACACACATTATTATTATTAATATTATTATTATTTTTTCTTTGTTAAAATTTGCTTTACGTCGCACCGACACAGATAGGTCTAATGGCGACGATGGGATAGAAAAGGGCTAGGAGTTGGAAGGAAGTGACCGTGCCCTTAATTAAGGTTCATCCCCAGCATTTGCCTGGTGTGAAAATGGGAAACCACGGAAAACCATCTTCAGAGCTGCCGACAGTCGGATTCGAACCCAATATCTCTCGGATTCAAGCTCACAGCTGCGCAGCACTAACCGCACGGCCAACTCGCCCGGTAACATATAGGTCATATGGCGACAGTGGGACAGGAAGTGGATCGGTGAGGGAAGGAAGCGTCCGTGGCCTTAGTTAAAGTACAGCCCCAGCATTGCCTCATGTGAAAATGGGAAACCAGTGAAAGGCATCTTCAGGGCTGCCGACAGTGTGGATCGAACCCTGTGTCCGCCGAATACTGGATACTGGTCACACTTAAGTGACTGCAGCTATCGAGCTCGCCACCATTATTATATTAGCATCAGAATTTATCATAGGTAGGGCCAGATCCTCACAGGCGCGCAGGTCACCTATGGGGCGTCAACTCAAAATACTTACTCCAGACTTCTCCGGAAGCCACGCGCCATTTCTTTTATTATTGTTATTATTATGGTTCTATGGGAATTAACAGGAATAAACCTGCGTCGGTTAGATCGAGGTAGGAATTAAACCTAAATATTAAAACACCAAATATATTTCCCTGTACTAGCGGCTTTAATCACCTGTTATGATGTCATTTCGTTGATTATACGAACAATGTGACTCAGAGACACGTTATACTGTATTTAAATTTTTGTTGGTAAAAATTCCTATCGTAAAAATGGCAACGTATAAGTAGTGCGAAGGTGTTCCTCTATATTTCTGACGTGAAAAATTCTCAGGAGGAAAACGATGTCAGAAGGCAGTAACTACCACTCCATTGTCCTTCATAGCCTGTGAGTTGTGTCATCTAATGTTGCACTGCTTCTTAGAAAAGAAGGAGTAATCAGTTTACTTCCTTACGTGTTTTTAAATATGTATACAGGATGAAGCGTAATTCGCGCACTCGGGCGTCGCAGCGCGACTCCTCACATGCCAGCAATAAAAAAAATGTCTCTTACAAATGTCTCTTGCGAGTATATCCGGTAGAAAACGGACGTTGAAGAATAGCAATCTGGCAACACTGTAACCATATGTAGGGTAAGTACCGCTGTCAGCACTTCCTCGTCGTGCTGTACAGTAGGTGCAGTGGCTAGAGTTTTTGGTTGGCATGCAGGAGGTCGATGGTTCGATCCTGGGTTGAGGCGCATTTTTTATTTGCTAATTTCCATCTGACATTACCTACTGTAATACAGTAAGACACCGTTTCTGAGGTCACATGTATCCTACATTTACAACATTTTGTAACGCTGAAACAACAAATACCTGGTTAGACTAATAAGAAATAGACAGCTGAAACAAACATTTTGTTGCTATTTGCTTTACGTCGCACCGACACAGATAAGTCTTCTGGCGACGATGGGATGGGAAAGGCCTAGGAAGTGGAAGGAAGCGGCCGTGGTCTTTATTAAGGTACAGCCCCGGCATTTGCCTGGTGTGAAAATGGAAAACCACGGAAAACCATCTTCAGGGCTGCCGACAGTGGGACTCGAACCCACGATCTCCCGATTACTGGATACTGGCCGCACTTAAGCGACTGCAGCTATCGAGCTCGGTCTGAAACAAACAGGTTTCACATCTAGTATATGAAGTGGTGCGAATAAATTCACGCCCACGACGTGGAAAGGGCGCCTTTCAAAGCTGACCAATGAAAACGATTGTTCGTCCATTTCTAGGATCGTAGTATGTAAGTGCAAATGATTTCTAGAGGACCCACTGCAATCGCTGTTGACGATTAAGATGCCAGATACCATACCACCTGGACTACATTTACGACATAAAAAACATACGCCTCGACCCAGGATCGACCACTAGCCCTCCTGCATGCTAACCCGAAATTCTATCCATTGCACCAACTGTATCGTACGCCAAACTTCTGCTGACAGAGGTAATTACCCTACATGTAGTTACAGTGTTGCCAGATTGCTACTCTTCAACGTCGTTTTTCTGCCGGATATACTCGCAAGACGTAATTTTGTAAGAGACATTTTTTTATTGCTGGCATGTGAGGAGTCGCGCTGCGACGCCCGAGTGCGTGAATTACGCTTCACCCTGTATATTGCTTAGTTATAATTGGTAGTAGTAGTAAGTGCTGTTAATATTGTTATTATTTGAATGTATTATATCATATGTACTTGGAGAATTAATAACTCTGTTGATAATAAATAATCAAATCAAATCAAATCAAATCAAATCAAATCAAATCAAATCAAATCAAATCAAATCAAATCAAATCAAATCAAATCAAATCAAATCAAATCAAATCAAATCAAATCAAATCAAATCAAATCAAATCAAATCAAATCAAATCAAATCAAATCAAATCAAATCAAATCAAATCAAATCAAATCAAATCAAATCAAATCAAATCAAATCAAATCAAATCAAATCAAATCAAATCAAATCAAATCAAATCAAATCAAATCAAATCAAATCAAATCAAATCAAATCAAATCAAATCAAATCAAATCAAATCAAATCAAATCAAATCAAATCAAATCAAATCAAATCAAATCAAATCAAATCAAATCAAATTAAGTCACTCTAATACGTTGCCAATTTTGGCAATCAAGAATGCGGGAATTCGTTTGATAACATATATGTACATCTAGGTGTCAATTACGGTGCATAGAAGCGTGAGAATGCCCTGAAATGGGAAGAACGTCTTTATATTTTCCCTTTGATGGACGGCTTCAGCGCCGAGAACTGTACAATGCATGAGCTTCGAATAGAATATATTAGAGGGCGTGAGAGGGCTTTATCTGCTGGAGTACTAAGCTGACACAACAAGTTCTCCTCTTGAGCAAGCTCCTAATCTTAAACAAATGGCTCGTCCTCAACATCTCGTTAATCTTGATTCTTTGTATGCTCCGATTTTTCTTTCCATTGTTAAGCTTTTCATTAGCATCTATTCCTGCCTCTATTTTTTTATCATTTTAAGTCGTCTTCTCTACTGTAGTAAAATCACTAATGAGGCACTCCATCTTCTTTTTGAAAGATGTAGCCTTCTTTGTCTTTCGTGCATCCATCCCTTCGTTATTGGGACATCTCTGTCATCGGGTAATTCCCGAGTGTCCGTCTGCTAGAAGAAAGAAAAGAGGAAAAGAAGAACAAGAACCTTTCCAGTATGAAGTGAAAGCACTCACATGAGCTTAGCAAAGAATCGAAGCGATAATGAAGTCTTTCAAGTGGTGCAAAGCGCGAACCTAAAAATATTTGAATTTCTCCCTCAACAATCCGGCAAGGTCTTCTAACCACACCTCAACCAAAAGCCAATTAATTTTATATCCACAATCCCATACTACTACTTCCACCATTGCAAAGTAATGACATACGTCATTTCTCAAATATGTCTGGATGTTATGAACCTAAACTGACTCATTTTGAATTTTGGCTATGGGTTTAGGCAAAAATTCTAATAAAGGATCTAGCTGGATTCTACATGCAGCCGCTTGTACTGTATTGTACGTCACGCGTTATTCACGCTCTTGCATGGAAGCAGATATAGCTGGAAAGGAAATAAAATATTGGCTGAGATTAAGAAGGGAAACAGGGTGGGGGGGGGGGGGGAAGAGGCTATTGAATTGATAATACCAACACCAGATGAAACATTTAACTGATGACTACTGGCTAAAGAAAGTTAAAAGGATGCTTGATAAAACAGGAATGGGAGAATATTGAGATAGAGAGATGCAGAATAACAAGAAATGGTGCAAGAAAGTAACGATTAGAGTGAAAGGTATTGATAAGCAAATGATTATGACAGAATTTAATACTAAAAGGACGTTATTCGAATTCTGTGAAATTACAAATAAAATTTCATTTAAAAGAGAAAAGCTTCCAAACAGGGAAGGAAGAAGTATGGTATGGCGGCTAATGGGACATTCTTTTACAAAGGGCTTTACGTCGCATCGACACTGATAGGTCTTATGGCGACGAAGGAATACGAAAGGTCTAGGAGTGGGAAGGAAGCGGCAGTGGAATTAATTAAGGAACAGCCCCAGCATTTGCGTGTTGTGAAAATGGGAAACCACGAAAAACCATCTTCAGGGCTGCCGACAGTGGGTTCGCACACACTATCTTCCGGATACAAGCTCATAGGTACGCGGCCCTAACCGCATAGCCAACTCGCCCGGTGCTAATGGGCTTATAATTATAAGAATAAGGGTCAGAGAGAGAGAAACATGCCAAGAAACGTTCTTTACTTTGTGGGTAAATATTTGGAGAGGTGCATCTATTGAGAGTTTGTAGGGAAACGGAGGCAGTTAGAGTAAAATACCCAGGAAGAGAATATAAAGAAAAACTAGAAAGAGAAAGAATTCTACACAATTGTTGAATTATTGAATAAGGAGAGTATTTCACCGTGGAGAGCTACATATTTTGGTATTTTAAAACATATGTGGCAAAATGAAATAAGACAAAATAAAACAAGCATTAACGAAAAGAAGGAAGGATAAGGAACATAATTACTAGTAGGTTTAAACATAATATTAAATGTAGCGATAGATAAATGGTTGTAATCCAGTGTCGTTATTACTTTTTGTTAACTATTAAACTGCATGCGAACTGAATGAGAACATCCATCCATTCAATCATTCGTTCGTTCATTCATAAAACTCTCTCCAAGTTGGTGGTTATCCGTGACTGGGAGAGTGGAATATTTTATTTTTATACATTCCTGTCATTCATCCACTCAAAATATAATTCATTCATTCATTCATTCGTTCATTCATTAAGCTCTCTGCCAAGTTGTTGTTTATCCGTGACTGGGAGAGAGGACTAGTTTACTTTTTATACAGTTCTGTCATTCATCCACTCAAAATAGAATTCATTAATTCATTCATTCATGAAACTCTCTCCCAAGTTGGTGGTTATCCGTGACTGGGAGAGAGGAATATTTTATTATTTACACATTTCTGTCATTCATCCACTCAAAATATAATTCATTCATTCATTCACTCATTAATTCGTTCATTCATGAAGCTCTCTCCCAAGTTGCTGTTTGTCCGTGACTGGGAGAGAGGGCTATTTTACTTTTTATACAGTTCTGTCATTCATCCAGTCAAAATATAATTCATCAATTCATTCATGAAAATCTGTCTTAAGTTGGTGGTTATCGGTGACTGGGAGAGGGGACTATTTTAATTTTTATACAGTTCTGTCATTCATCCAGTCAAAATATAATTCATCCATTCATCATGAATCTCTCTCTTAAGTTGGTGGTTATCCGTGACTGGGAGAGAGCAATGTTTAATACTTATACAGTTCTGTAATTCATCCAGACAAAATTAAATTCATCCATTCATTCACGGAATTCTCTCCCCAGTTGGTGGCTATCCGTGACTGGGTGAGAAGAGTGTTTATTCATTCATTCATGCACGAGCAGAATTCATTCATGAAATCATTCACTCACCATTCATATAGGTACTTGGTCTATCAGTCATTCAAATAATTCAAAATGTATGTTGTAAGTGTATTGTCCGACTCGTTGGCTGAATGGTCAGCGTACTGGCCTTCGGTACAGAGGGTCCGGGGTTTAATTCCCGGTCGGGTCGGGGATTTTAATCGCTTCTGATTAATTCTTCCGGCTCGGGGACTGGGTGTTTGTGTCCTTCCCAACACTCTCCTCTTCATATTCAGACAACACACCACACTACCAACCACTAAAGAAACACGCAATAGTGATTACATCCCTCCATATAGGGTTGGCGTCAGGAAGGGCATCGGGTCGTAAAACAGAGCCAAATCCACATGTGCGACTCAGTTCACACACGCGACCCCACAGGTGTAGGGAAAGCGGTAGGAAAATAAGTAGAAGAAGAATGGTGTAGGTGTGCGATAACTCTATAAAGACTGATGAGACAGTTAAGCACTAACACATCATAGAGAGGGTAAGACACATGTTTGTTCCAGACTACTGTATATAACTGTGTTAACGTCTAGGACAAAATAAATAAATAAATAAATAAATAAATAAATAAATAAATAAATAAATAAATAAATAAATAAATAAATAAATAAATAAACTTTTAAAATGTACAATTTAGAAATTACATTGAAATAGTTAATAAGTTTAATTGTAATGTTTAATGTAGCAATAGGGAAAAGAATGCATGTATCAAATCACATTTCGGATTACAATAAATTATTACTCCTCCCCAGTTTCACGTGGGAGTGTTCTATTCTGTTCTGTTCTATTCTACTCACGTCGTTGCTACTACTGCATGACTCAAAAGAAGCAGTTAGACTGTGGAGGGCCTTAAATGAGTCGAATATAAAGGCATCCACTACCCTTAACCTCGTTGCGAAGTAAAACAGAAAGGTTAGCTCTGTGTCCATCCGTCACTGAACCCAAGAAGTGACCTTGTATTCATTCTTGACATTTGTTAAGTGAACATAAGCGTTAAATGCCCCTCTAGAAGTGAAAAACGCGTTTCTACAATTTTCAATTTCGTGACGGCGAATCGAACTCACTTTTCTCTAGATTAACAAATCATGCCTTTACACACCTCCACCATCCTCTCTGCTAGGTTATTTGCTATGCTTGATGATGAATAATTCCATTAATATAATGATAATTATAATGGTTTTATGCCTTGCTAAGTACTTTAATGGTTCACAGCGCCCTCTTCTAGAACTCATTGATAAAACAGGTTGTACGCTTGTCATCACAAGATGGTTAATTCCAAGCTATGTGTTATGTGTCATACTTTCATAACGTGTGTACATCGGTTATGCCACCCTCGCCCATCCCACACTCCTAATCTGGTTTTCTCCACACACTTTCTTTCCATTCTTCAGCTCTGTTCCATTCTTTCCTGGTGTATTTCGTTCCATTTTATTTTATTAGTTTATATTTATTTCTGCTACCACATTCGTCCCTAATTCGTCTGATGTCCTCTCTGTTACACCTCATGCGCACTCGGTGTGATAGAACATCTTAATTGGAGCATAATATTCTCGTCAGCTCCCGCTTGGAGCGCTGTGCCAGCATACTGCGAGCCAATAATCTACAGGAAATGGTCTCAACATTTAAAAACCTAGTAACGCAACTCTACGATCGGCACGCCCCAGTGCGTACGGGAAAAGGTTCCAGAGCTCCTAAGCCGTGGATAAATGACGAAATTCGCCAGTTAATGGCTAAACGAGACGCTGCTCATAGACGATACAAGCACTACCCAACGGAAGTGAACCACCAGACTTATAAAACACTGCGTAATAAAACGACCTCTAAAATTCGAAGCGCTAGACTACGTTACGCCCATAACTTGATTAGACCTGACATACGCCCTGCGACGATGTGGAAATCTATGAAATATTTTGGTATCAATAACCAGAAATCTAACGATGAACTAAATGTTAACGTAGATGAATTAAGCGACCATTTCATCTCGCCAACGGGAATTAATCCGGTCGTAAAGGAGAAAACTATTAATACATATGATAATACGCCATCTCCACAAAGAGATCAATTTTAATTCAGTCACATCACACCGCAAGAAGTGATTGTCTCAATAAAACGCATCAAGACCAGGGCTAGGGGCGTAGATAATATAGGCCATGAAATGCTCATGAAAATTCTCCACCACATCATTTATCCATTGGTGAATATTTTTAATTACTCACTGCAACAGGGGACTTATCCGGAAATATGGAAAATGGCCATAGTTCGCCCGCTTCCGAAAATAAGACTTGCGAAGGTCGTCGGTGACTATCGGCTGATTAGCATCTTATGCATATTGTCAAAAGCTTTAGAATTCACAGTTCACAAGCAAATTACCGACTATCTTATTCAACACAATCTTCTTGATATCCACCAGTTCGGCTTTAGACCGAAACACAGCACCTGCAGTGCATTAACACATGTGACTGATGACATAAGGCAAGCTATGGACAACAAACAACTGACAGTTCTAGCGTTATTGGACTTTAGTAAAGCTTTCGACACTGTTGACAGGGACATACTTATATCCAAATTAAATAGTTTAAATTTCTCCGCGAGTGCACTCCAGTGGATCAGATCCTATCTCACCGGTCGCCAGCAGTGTGTACTTAATAACAACAATGAATATTCAAATTGGCGTACGGTCGACGTAGGAATACAACAAGGATGTGTACTGGGCCCCCTATTTTTCTCTTTGTATATAAATGGCATATCTTCTGGATTAAAACACTGTAAATACCACTTATACGCTGATGAACTACAGATATATATACACAGCAAACCCGAAAACCAACACTCAGAAACACGTCACCTGAATGAAGACTTGATGACCATAGATATATGGGCCAGAAATCACGGATTAAAATTAAACCCATCAAAATCCCAGGCAATAATTATTGGTTACCCTAAATTACTTTGCAAGCTCAATCGAACAGCGTTACCACAGTTGTCCATAAGTGGTACTCCCATACAGTATAGCCAAAATGTAAGAAATCTTGGCATAATATTTGACGAACATCTGTCCTGGTCTGCCCAAACTATATCTGTGTGTAGGAAAATATACGGAACGCTACGCTGTCTCAGTAAATTCAAATTCACTTTCCCTTTTAAACTAAAGAAAATTCTTGTTGAATCACTCGCATTACCTCATTTTGATTATTGCGACATAGTTTACAACAACCTAGGAGTAGACTGGGGAAGGAAATTACAGTGCGCTCAGAATGCCTGTGTAAGATATATCTGTGGACTTCGTTACGCTGACCATGTCACACCGTCTTACACGCGGCTCGGGTGGCTTCGCCTGCAAGAACGACGCACACTTCATACTCTTTGCTTCTTGCATACTATTCTTAAAAGTTCTCAACCAGCCTATCTCCGTGATCGAATGAAGCTCCTCTCCACAGACCATAACAAAAATACCCGATCCTGCAGCACCATGTGTTTATCCCTTCCTGTACACAGAACAGCAATCTACACGAAATCATTCACCGTTACCGCAGCCCGACAATGGAATCTCTTACCAGTGGACGTCAGAAGCATGTCCAGCAGCTTAGCTTTTAAACATGCCTGTGTCGAAATACTAGGTAAACATGCATGAATCATCAAATTATGACCTGAAAACACCTACTCCTACCGCGTCTTCATCATCATTTCCCTCTTCCTTTCACAGATATTCTTCTTCTTCCTCTTCTTCTACTTCTTACTAATCCTTCTCTTCACCTCTCAACTGAAGGTGATATTTCGGTGTACTGTAGAAATGTATATATTTTCTAAACTTTTTCTTAAGTAGTTGTTATAGTACTCATTATTCATAATGATATTCTTAGTACTCATTATTCATAATTATATTCTTAGTACTCATTATTCATAGTTATATCTTAGTATTCATTATTCATAATTATACTCTTAGTACTCATTATTCATAATTATATTCTGCACTTTACGTACGATTTATATTATATAGATGATATGATCTTTTTTTTTAAAGTGTGGTTAATTTTGTTAATGGTATTACTGTTACTATTGTCCATATTATCATATTATTGTCATCAGTAGTTATTATTAAGTGTTCTAGGTTAAGACTTTGCCAGGATAAATAAAACATATTACTTACTTGCTTACTTACCTGGTGACGAATGAAAGTACCACTACAGCTCCAACGGTAAAGCATTCTTAAATTCAAACCCTCATTATTGTAGAAGTCTTCCTCGTCAACAGCCGAGATTTTCTTCTGAGGACGCGGAACAAAGTTCTCCGCGAAACGTGAAGAGTTGCACCTTCTTTTTCGACACGAAATAAGTCCAAAAGCCCATATAATGTCTACATTATCATTATTATTGTTACTAGCAAATGTACCCGTGCTTCGCTACGATATTCTACATTGTATACGGATACCGACGTAAAAATTGTGCGTGCAGTAAATGAGATTGTTTTAAAATTGCATGTCTCTTAGCCTTATTAAAGAAATAGCATGGGGAGGTCCCCATACGTTGTTTCCAATGTAAAGTGAGGGTTGCGGAGTTGTGATGATAACGGCAGGCTCACTTGCCTACTGCCATTCACAATCCAGTTAGCAAGTTTACATTATAATTGCAGGCCCCATTGCCTACTGCGCGGTGACAATCGATTTGGGGAGTTTTAGTTACAATGGCAGACCCATTTCCTACTTTCAGACAGATTACAGTTGAGGAGATTTTATTATAATAGCAGGCAATTTCCCTACCACCAGTTAAAATTGAGTTGTGCAGTTATCATTATAATGACAGACCCTTTTTACTGCTGCCAGCTAGCTTACTGCCAGTCACACAGAATTAGTGAGTTTCCATGAAAATAGCAGGCCACTATGCCTAATGCCAGTCACATTTTAGACTGGAACATTTGTTTATAATGGCGGGCACCCTGGCCTAGAGCCAAACACAATAGGGTAGGGGATTTTCGAACAAAACTGCATGATCCCTTGCCTTCTGCAAGATAAATCGAGAAGTGAATTATTCATTAAAATGGTAGGCTCTCCTTACTAATGCCAGTTACACAGGAGTTGGAGAAGGACCCCATTCCTGCTGCCAGCAGTCAAAGTCGGTGTAGCGAGTACTGATTACAATAGCAGACACACCCTTTCTCGATCGCTACAAATCGACATCAATGAATATATATAGATGGACATACGAAAGTATATGCATGTTTACATTATTGCAGACCTTCATTTACAGATTAAATGCTGCTAAACGGTACGTCATATTGACAAAGGATTGTACCGTAAGGCGCAGTATTTAGCAGTATTTTGGTCCTATGATATTTTCTCGCATCTCATCTATTCATAGGTCAGATTGAGTCAGAAACGTTGAATAGGTTGAAACTTGTGTAAGATTATCTCACATTGCATTACTTTTCGGATAATTATGTGACATAGCATTTGGCTCACATATGGGTACTGGGTGGGCGAATGTTCGTGTAGAGTTTGATCATACTATCTTTCCTGTAAGTGATTGAAAGTATGAATTATATAGGTAAAGATTCCAAATTTACGTAAAATCGAGAAATAGAGACGAATCTAAAGTATAAGCGATATGGATACGACAAAATGTCATAAGACCAAGGTTGAAGATCACTCCTAATTCAACGAAGATTGTGCCATCCGTTATGTGATAGGACTTCCCATTTAACCCACGAAATACCTCGAAACGAATGTCTGCACCATCATTAAATTACTTCCATATTTCGATATTTTTCGGGGATAAAAAATGAATAAATGAAAGACCTGTGAAGTGTTTCGTTCGTTACAGGCTGAAACGTATAATTTTGTCAAATTTCAATTTTCTTGCTTGTCTGGCAGGTTATGCTGCAATCTGGATTTTGGGTGAGGGGGTAAAAATTATGACTTTCAGGAAATTAAACCAAAAAATATGCAGACGATCATTATTACCCCTCAAACGGGTATCTGTACGAAAATTTCACCAAAATAGTCAATGTACAGGCACACACAGTCATTACGATTTTATTTTTATAGATAAATAAGGAATCTGCTCCACGTAAAACACATTTTGGCTACGTCCGCTGGACTTAACCTGCAAAACCAACCGTTCATGATATCTCACTTATTAATCCTCCTGTCGAAAAATTCACATGAGAACAAAAGTTTTAGAAAAGGATTTCCATTAAGGATTGTAGATTTCGATTAATTTCGGATGTGCATATTTTGAGGAAGTGCAAAATCATGGTTCCGGTTTCGGATAAACCCCCAGTAAATTTAGGTATTCAGAAATAATATTGGTCCATAAAACCTACAAAACGACAGGTGGATTCTAAATATCAAGTTTGGTAGAAATATGTTCAGTAGTTTTCAAGTTATAAAAACTCATACAATCAAACCGACAAACAGACACCAAAGTTAAGAAATATGCAGATGGTCATTATTACAACTGAAACGGATAACTGTACGGAAATTCCGCCAAAATAGCCAATGTATAGACAGACTGTCGTTGCGATTATATTTATATAAACGACAGATAAGCATGGGCACGTTTGAAATTGCAAACCTTCATTTCGAGATTTACTGCTCATAAACGGTACATCATACCAACAAACGGTTTGCACCCTTAGACATCACTTTTATCGCTCTACATGTTTTGTGTTAAAATATTTTCTCGTATCTCACATATTTATGGCTTCGATTGAGTTACGATATTTGAATGGGGTGAAATTTGGGTACATTTTCATCATTTTACATTATTTTTCACATACTTATGTGAAAGCTAGAATCATGAAATTGGGTTCGCATATAGCCATTGCTCGTGTCAATGTACGTGCCAAATTCTATGACTCTACCTTTCCTATAAGTGTGTCGAACTAATACACGTGTAAAAAGCATAAAATTTACGAACCATCGAAATATACAGCCAAATCTACCCTATAAGGGAGAGAGAGAGAGATACGACAAAATATCACAGGACCAAAGTTGTAGATCACTCGAAATAGGATAGTACTTACCGTTTAGCCGCGAAATACCTCGAAACGAAGGTCTGCACCATCATTAAATTGCCTATATTTCGATATTATTCGGCATAAAAAGTGAAATATTTAAAGATCTCGGAAGTTTACCGTAGGTTACCGGCTAAAACGTATAAATTTGCTTAATTTTTATTTTTCAGTTCGTGTGGCAGATTGTGAGGCAATCTTGATTTTGGGCGAGGGGGGGGGTTAATTTAGGACTTTCAGGAATCTATAGCTAAAAATATGTAGGTGGTCATTATTACCCCTTAAACGGAAAGCTGTACGAAAATTTCGCCAAAATAGTTAATGCACAGACACACGGTCTTTACGATATGATTTTTCTAGATAGATAAGGAATCTGCTCCACGTATAACACCTTTTGGGATATGTCCGCTATACTTAGCCTGAATACCGACCTTTCATGTTATCTCCCTTATTAATCCTCCTGTTGAAAAATGCACATGAGGAAAAGAAATTAGAATTGGATTTCCAAACAGTTTGATCGATTTCCAGTCAGGTTGGTCTTGTACTTTATATATTGTGGGAGAGTAAAAATCACCATTTCGGTCCCCTATAAAACCCCAGTCCATTCCGGGAATTTGAAATGGTATAAATCTTAAAACCTACCCATGGAGGGGAGGATGCTAAATATAAAGTTTGGTTCAAATATCTCAGTAGTTTTCAAGTTGTAAGAAATGCGCTTTACGCGCACCCGCTCTTGCGTTAAGTCCGGTGGGACTTGTACCAAAAAACGGTCCGTTAATGATATCTCCGTTATTAATCCTGATATCGAAATGATGCACATGAAAAAAAAAGGTTTAGACATTAATTTACATTAAGGCAGGTAGATTTCCATTAAGTTTGGTTGTGTATATTTTAAGGGAGTGCAAAATCACGGTTTCGGTTTCGTATAAACCCCCAATTAGTTCAGAGATTTAAAAACAATATTTGCCCTAAAACCTACCCAAGGACAGGTGGATTCTAAATATGAAGTTTGTTGGAAATATATCCAGTAGTTTTCAAGTTATAGAAAGACAAACAAACAAACAAACAAACAAACAAACACCAAGTGAATCTACCCTTGGACAGATGGACACTATATATAAAGTTTGGTTCAAATATCTTCAGTAGTTTTCAAGTTGTAAGAAATACGCTTTACACGCACCCGCTCTTGCATTATGTCCGCTGGAATTTGTACCGAAAAACGGTCCGTTAACGATATCTCCCTTATTAAATCTTGTTATCAAAATGATGCACATGAGAAAAAATGTTTAGAAATTAATTTTCATTAAGGCAGGTAGATTTCCATTAAGTTCGGTTGTGTATACTTTGAGGGAGTGCAAAATCACGGTTTCGGTTTCGTAAAAATCCCCACTCACTTCATGGATTAAAAAACCTACCCAAGGACAGGTGGATTCTAAATATGAAGTTTGGTGGAAATATATCCAGTAGTTTTTAAGTTATAGAAGGACAGACAAAGAGACAAACAGACAAACAGACAAACAAACAGACAAACAGACACCAAAGCTAAAAATGATGCAGATAGTCATTATTACACCTGAAACGGATAACTGTACGGAAATTTCGCCAAAATAATCAATGTACAGACACACGGTCGTTACAATTTTATTTATATAGATTATTATTATTGTTCCGGGGTATTCTGTGGAATGCTGTGGTGAAGGAAGGTGCTGGTAGGAATGGATGTATCCACAATAGTCAGAGATTAATTTAAAACGTTAAAAAAATTATATATATATATTTTCAGATATTAAATTTTAACAAAACTATTCACTGGGTGAAAGAAAAAGTTTACAGGTACAGAGCTGGTTTGGTACAAAATCGAAAATCGGAAAAACCAAGAATTGGTATGTTACACTTTGAGCTTCAAGCTCATAATTTACAAAGATCGCAACATTGCTAATGTTGTGTTTAGTAGATAGGCAAGGAGACGAATCTCCCACTGAGTTTCACAGGAAATTCTAAATCACAATTTCGAAGAGCACTTTACTCCAACGGTTACAAGTTACGGCCTTCCAAAGGCACCACTCAATAGTACACAAATGTCTATTACAGTACAAAACAGAGCATCTATGCTTTAAAATTCAACCAGGGAGACTACACTCTCAAACCCTAACCACCTACTCAAGGCAACTTTTACCTTTCACACTAGAGATTAGAGCGTCATAGTTCAATAAAATTACACTTACAGGCCTCTCTAGACACAACATACAATTTACAAACCTTATTGGTAGTCTTTTAAGTTTACATGAAAGAAATATTACAGGGATTTTGCGTACCCATTCTACCGGGCCTTTGTGGAAAGGTACAGGTTAAAGTTACTGACCCTAAAATCAAATTGTATGGAGGCTGAAACTTGCGCTCCTTGAAATTAAAGATTAAAACCCTACTTGGGCTAGTGGCCCTACGACGCAGAGGCTAATCGCAAATTACTGAGGTGACTAGATGGACAAGTTAATTTACTATCTACAAATGAAAAACAGATACAAAATCATAGTCACCTCAAGATTAATTAACGGGGAATTCGAGAGGGTAACGCACTCTCTATCCGCGTTTTTCAGTTTAGTACTTACTTGAACTTTTACATGAGAAGAAAGAGAAGTTTACATGTTAGGAATTTGACTGTTACATAGTTAAAGATAGGAACCTTCCCCTCGAGTCAGCTTGTGGAGATAACTACCGAGTTAGAAACTGGTGGCCATTACCTTATCTGATGTTCTGTCTGCGAAGAATGAGGCCCCCGCCTCCTCTCTTAACACACACACTCAGTAATTCGACGATCAACAAGACAAGTTAGCTTGAAAAGGTGTCAGATTTTATACCCGAGAGGAAGGTTCGAATAGGCTCTGGACTAAATCCGGACACACCCTCTCATTTTATTGGACGATAAAATAGGTACAAGTAACGTTTGATTGGCTGAAAAATATATACACACAATTTATGATTGGCCAGACTCCAAAGCTGGCGGGATGAGTAAGAAGTGTTGCAAACCTTGAAGTATGAAAAATAGGGAAAATCAATTCAGTTCATAAAACCTATAAACACAAAATTTCTTTAGATTTCTAGTTATATCACTCTGCACCAGAGTGCATGACATCAGTTCTTTAATCGAGACATCTATGCAGAAAAGTCCAAACTTCTAGAAATAGTTATTGCAAACAGTGATACACCAAAAAAAACTCCAGTCAGTTTAGGAAACCATAAAATAACACATTACTCTATCACTTTAGCAGTGACATCTTTTGATCAACGTCCCAACTTCTTGCACTAGTTGTTTCAAGTTTTGTATGTAAGATAGCGTTCTTCAAGGCACTTTATTCAAATGCACGGGGATGAATGTACCTCCCGGTACAATTATTATTATTATTATTATTATTATTATTATTATTATTATTATTATTATTAGAATCATCATCATTATATTTTGATTACCATCACTCCGGCGGTGGATCTGTTCCTCCCTTTTCGTGAAGTAACCTCTAGATCTGATCTTTGTTCACAGCGGGCTCTTCTCGAACTCGTTGATAAAACAGGTTGTCTATCAATCTCTCGTTTCTTGTTGCTGCAATATCTAATTTCATTCCTTTGTAAGGCCTCAAAATGTGATTCCAATTTCTTCTCAGTTTACGTCAGCTTTTCTGTCAGATCTCCCATTGCCTTCTTCCTAGAACTGAATCTTATTCACTTATTCATTACTCAGGTGTTGGCTGTCTTAAATATCATTTTTCATCACACTTGCCCTAAAGGTAGCGCTAATTTACCCTCTGCCAATTTTTTTTTTCTATTTGCTTTACGTCGCACCGACACAGATAGGTCTTATGGCGACGATGGGATAGTAAAGGCTTAGGAGTTGGAAGGAAGCGACCGTGGCCTTAATTAAGGTACAGCCCCAGCATTTGCCTGGTGTGAAAATGTGAAACCACGGAAAATCATCTTCAGGGCTGCCGACAGTGTGGTTCGAACCCACTATCTCCCGGATGCGAGCTCACAGTTGCGCGCTCCTAACCGCACGGCCCTCTGGATATTATAGTAATGATATTTACTTCAATAACCTTTTTCTTGGTCAATCCTTGTTACACAAGTACAACCTGTTCGGGCATGTGTGTGAGACATGCAATTCCTAAAAATGAGATACATAATACGCCCAAATAATGATTTACAGTTTAATGTTAACAACAATATAAACAGATATTCTGCCGTGGCGACGCTGGAGTTTTACTGTTACCTATATTTAATTAACAATGCTAGCTGCCATCTAGTCCCATAGCTGTTATGATCACCGTGGATGGAATATGTAGGCTACGATATAAACATCAAAATTGATCCGGTGAGTACACCAACAACATAAAATTATCACTGAAAATTACACTGCCTGACACAAGAAATTGAAGCACCCAGAAGGAACGGTGGGATGTCAATGTAACTTTGTACACGTATACGCCATTGGCGGATATGTAAATGATTGTTGCAATTACCTGTGACAGGAGAACGGACGCCAAAGTGCAAGCGGAACACTTGTCCGAACTGAGCGAGACCGAGCCTAGTGAATGCAAATACACACAAGCCGTTCAATCGGTCGGTCAGAATAGTTCGTGTGCAAGAACTGGGCATCGTAATGTCTCTACCACTAGGTGCTGTTTTACTGCTGCCAGATAGTCCATGGCGAGAAACTGGTAGAAAATGGAGACGTTATTGGGTTCATGACTTGAATGTTGACAGTGAGAAGTGCGAGGAATTTCGTACATTATATGAGGATATTCGGAATGACGGAAAACGTTTCTGGAGATACTTCCGAATGAGTACAAAGACGTTTGACTACTTGCTATACGTTCTAGCATAGCCAAGAAGAATACGACCTTTCGAAATGTAGCAAGGTAAAGCGCTCAATATAAACGTATGATGAGTTGCAACTCAAGATTGTGCAATCGACCGTCGGGCACGGAAAGGGAATCGTGTTGTATGTCCGTCGCTCCCTTCTCGATCCGCCAGCCAGCTACACGCGTGCCAGTATGTTATTCTTCGAGCCTCGACGCGCAGCCCTCAGTGCGCGTGCCTGGAACGTCGTGTGTGCTATATAAAGGAGCTCCTAGCCTGTCCAGACGCCCACTGACCCCGGTGTCCAGCTCCAGAATACACCCTACGTCGAGCACGGAGGCTACTCCTCTTGAAAATGTGCTTCGGCCAGGTGGACTGAATTTCTGGCAGTAAGAGGTCTCACCTCGGGTCACCGCTCCTCTTGCCTGTTCCGCAGTCCATGTCTAGTCTTACCATTATATGCCACTATCATTCCCTAGCTAATGCAAGCTCCCATTATCAACTTAGTTTCGCTAAGTAGGAACTCTTCAGTCATTGAACTTACGTTAATGAACTCAGACACTTCAACAAGGAAGGACTCTCTGAGATATTTACGTCAGTGCTTCTGATAGTTTCGACTATCAAGAACTTTTCATGTCACAAGGACTATCATTCCGAAATAATAGTGAACGTGAATACTCCAACGTGTATATAGTGTACAAAGATAGACTCTTTCTCCAAATTCATAGTTCATTTTGCTTCGAGATAACTTTCAGTTTTGTTAGTGTAAATATTGTAATTTTACATGTGAAGCAAATAAAGAAGTTGTGTTTTTTGTAAACCCAACCTTGTTTACAACAAATCGGCCGCCGAAAACGCTCTCAAAACAAGGAAGTTTGTTTTAACTTGTTCGTTTCAGTGGTGCAATCGGTTAGGCTCGGCAACGCTCATGTCGCTCGGAACTCGCTCGACTTTCACTTTGAATAGCTCGGCGCTGCTACATGTGTTTGTTTCATTGGTGGAATCTGTTCGGCTCGGCCACGCTCATGTCGCTCGGAACTCACTCAACTTTACTTTGAATAGCTCGGCGCTGCTACATGTGTGTGTTTCAGTGGGGGAATCGGTTAGGCTCGGCCACGCTCTGCCTTCATTGTGAAAGCCGCCCAAGTGTTGATCGCGTTTAGCGTTGTTATCAACCATGGTGGAGTATATAAGAGGCATGAACAGCGTCAGGTGTTGAGTGATCACTGTGAAGGACATGAAGATGCCGCGTAATCGTGTGCGGCAGCGTTATCACCACCTGAAGAAGTTTGAAAGTGGCCTCATTGTGAATCTCCAATTGGCCGGCTGGGTTAATTATGCAATATCCAGGTCATTCGGATGTGATAGTGGCTCGATGTTGGAATTCATGGGAACATGACAGCAGGTAAACTCATCGTCAAGGTTCCAATCGACCACGTCTGACCACCGCAAGGGAGGATCTCCTTATTGCTCACCGAGCATAGTGTAACCCTTAATATCTGCGCCTGCCATCCGAGAACAAGTAATGGACTCCCTGCAACATTCTATGTCACCCCGCACCATTGGTAGGAGACAAGGAGCAGCTGAACTAGAGAATTACCGTCTCATGCGTAGACTGCCGTTAACACCACAACACAAGATGGCTACGTCTGGAAAAGTGCGATGGCCGGGAAGCATTCTGCTGATGAATGGCACCGCATTGTGTTCAGCGATGAATCGTGGTTCTGCATTAACCGAGACGACCATCGTCAGCCAGTATGTTGGCGACCTGGTGGTCCCATTCTTCCAATGTTTGGAGACGCACAGCAGCGTTACTCCTCACGTCATGGCGTGGGAAACCATCAGGTGTGACTTCAGGTGGCGACTGGTAGTGACTGAGGGAAGTCTGGCGGCACAACGGTACGCCACAGACATTCCGCCGTTTTTCAACAGGACAGTTCTCGTTCACACAAGGTACGTGTCTCTGAAGAGCTTGCGTGATGTTGAAGTACTCTCGTGGCCAGCAATATTCCCAGATCTGTGCGCGATAGCACATGTTTCAGACCAGCTCGTACGCCAACTTCTTCCCTTTGACAATATCCAGGATATCAAGGACCAGTTACAACAGTTGTGGGCCAGCTTGCCTCAGAAGAGGATACAATGACTTTATGACACCCTTCCTAACCGAATCAGTGCAGAGGGGGTGCAACATCATACTGGTAATTGGGCTCGTACTACCGAATTCTTAACAACTTTGACTCGATTTTGTTATCATTGAAATAACGTCACATACCGTCTCAATCCGTGAAGTTTCATTTAGTTTCTTATTCTCCTTCACGGTGTTTTTTTTTTGTCAAACAGTGAATACTTTAGTTATGGATTTTATTTAATCCAAGCCTGGGTTGTGGGTGCTTTATATGACACTCATGCTATACGTTTATCTTAACACTTTTGATTATTTGTTAATAAAAATCTCTTTAAAAAGTAATAACATATAATTATGATTTTAATGGGTTATTCGGCCGTAGCCGTGTTGAAATACCGGATCCCGTGAGATCTCCGAAGTTAAGCAACATTGGGCGCGGTCAGGAGTTGGATGGGTTGCCACGCGCTGTTGGTGGGGGGTAAGGGAATGGAGAAGCGGAAAGGAACTGGCCACCCTACCGCAAGTAAACCCCGGCTCAGGAATACCTCTGCGGAGGTTCGGACCTGCCTTCGGGCAGAGCAACCCCTTACCTTACATTAATGGGTTATTCTGATAAAACTTTAAATTTGCGTTTATAATTTATGTTATAATCGTTTGTGGAAAGGATTGGACCCTCTTCAGACTTGATATGAGAATTGTTATGTACAGTGCAAAATAAACTGAAGAATTGTGGATGACCATTGACATTCGGGAAGAATTTCTTAAACATAACTTCGTATATCAACTATTTATGTGTACTGAGTTCAGATAATTTTACTTATTAAACAAAGAAAAGGTCAAAGGGAAGTAAATTAGGAATCAAATAGAGCCGAAAAGGAATACTAAGTGAAGCATAAGTTGGAATGAAAGTCCGCTGACTTCAATGTGCTTACCGTGTACATCTATACTTATACCTTACGCTGATGTTCATGTCTTAACCTTATTTACACTCAAATAATGACATGACAAATAATGGTCTCATGTGTCGTCTGTCAGAAAGTTATCGGAGAAATACCCTGAAAAGAATGACGTAGGATGAGTGCTGTGAGTAATTAGTACGCGTTACGAATGAATATACATATATATGGTATTGTAATAGCAACTCTAATGCCTGTAAGTTATTCCTTGAACGATTCAACACTTTTATGCCTTTGATGCCGAGACGTATTGATTGCAGTGCACTCTGGCTTCTGGTATGTGGTAGAATAAATTGATCTGTCTCAGTCTCATCCTCCTTGACTGCGACAACGTGAAGCTGAGCGAGGTGTGAGCGATGCTAGTAACGTCATTACTTATGCAGCCAGTCCCTGTCATTATTGGTGTGAAAATTTTGCTCATTGGGCCGGTACATGCGTGAGGGTATATAGGCGTTGTGATAAGCATGTCAAGGAGAGGGCATATAAGTCTCTGGTATGGTTCAAGTGTATGGGACACTCACCAGCTTTACTTGATTCAAGAACTGGAACAAATCCAAAGAAAATCAGCTCCATTTGTCCTGAATGATTTCCGACAAAATAATAGCTTTAAAAAACTGTTTCAAACTTTGTGCTGGGAAGACTTGGAAGAAAGCAGACGAGCTGCTCGACTAACAGGCATGTTCCGAACTGTCAGCGGAGAGATTGCAAGAAAAGACATTAGTAGACGAATAAGTTCGAGTGGTTCCTTTAAAAGTAGGAAGGATAACAATATGAAAATAAAGTTGGAATTCAAGGGGACAAATTGGGGCAATTATTCGTTTATAGGAAGGGGAGTTGGGGGATTGGAATATCTTACCAAGGGAGATGTTCAATAAACTTCCAATTTCTTTGCAATCATTTCAGAAAAGGATAGGAAAACATCAGATAGGGAATCTGCCACCTGGGCGACTACCCTAACTGCAGATTAGTAGTGATTGATTGATTGGTTGTTTGATTGATTGATTGATTGATTGATTGATTGATTGATTGATTGATTGATTGATTGATTGATTGATTGATTGATTGATTGATTGATTGATTGATTGATTGATTGATTGATTGATTGATTGATTGATTGATTGATTGATTGATTAACAGGATTGTATTGTATTTTGCCGTGTCAAAGAAAACAGAGAGAATTATTTCACTATTCGCGGTGACTTGGCTCCGCTTCTTTAGAAGAGGGGAAAAAGTCCGCCAATGACGAAGTATTCCCTTGGAGAAAGAGCGCTAATGAACGGCTTACTATACAATAACTGAAACATCCAAAATCATACAACATTTTGAACAGGATACAACCTAATTGGAGCTAAGATTGCGCTCAGTGAACCATCTGCACGCGAACAAGAGCACCACTTACAATCGACCATAGCATTCTGAAATTCAAATGATCATATTAGAGAAGTCTTCCACGCAGACAAGCGTGTTTTCGAAGTCTCTGAGAAACGCAAATAATTTCTCTTCATTTTCTTGACGCAGCCAAAGCTCGAAAGTACTGGTCGCGAAAGTATCAATGTAAATACATCTCTCTTTTCGCAGGTCAGAGGATAATATGGAAGACTCAGTCAGTGCCGCAGTTGGGCAGGTAAGGGCTGATACACCGTACCACCATTAATAAAACGTACGGTTATGCAACCGGCCCAAAAATTACAATCGAAATTATTTTGAACTCTCCTTTCATCTTTATTACAAATGGAAATTATTTATTAACTGTTTGAAACCTGTAACTTGCGCTAGATCTATTATAACCACAATTTTAATTTAAAAAATAACATTTTATTTCTTTTGTTGAAACGCCAGTCCGTTGTTTGCTTTTATTGAAAACAGTGGTCAGCCACCTCGAGTTCCTATGGATTAATCAATTTCAGTAACACCCCACTCCACGCGGATAGAAAAATTCCAATTACCGCACTGGTCCCTGTCTAATGTAGACCTGTGAGAGTATGGAAAGCTGCTGCGGTGGTACACCAGATGCTACTTACAGAATCACTTTGGGGCTCAGTAAGGGAAGGAATGGCGAACGATCTCACTCCTCGTCTAGTTTAGAACGCCTCATTATAGCTTTTGTTAACTTTTGTTTGTTAGTGGTTTAGCGTCGAAACCGATACAGACAGGTCTTATGGCAACGCGAGGGGATGGGAAAGGGCTAGGATTGTGAAGGTGAAGGTCGTGGCCTTAGTTAAGTTACAGTCCCAGCATTTGCGTTGTATTCTAATGGTTACTAAACACGTATGCTCCTCTCTCTCACTCACACGTAATGACACACCGACGTACTCGGGAGATGCAGGAGATGAGCGCGTGCAGACATGTCACAGCTACAGATTGGTCCATCTAATTCACTGTCCGACTCGGAGGCTGAATGGTCAGCGTTATTGGCCTTTGGTTCAGAGCGTCCCGGGTTCGATTCCCGGCCGGGTCGTGGATTTTAACCTTCATTAGTTAATTCCAAAGGCCCGGGGGCTGGGTGTTTATGTTGTCCCCAAAATACCTGCAACTCACACACCACTCATAACACTATCCTCCACCACAATAACATATGGCAGTTACGTACATATGGCAGATGTGGCCCACACTCATCGGAGGGTCTGCCATAAAAGGGCTGCACTCGGCCAGAAATAGCCACACGGAATTATTATTATCTAATTCACTGCTTCCAGCTTTTCCTGCAAAGGTTCATTCACAAGGGTCAGTTCCACGTCATTCTTATAAATCTTTTCCGTCCAGTTTTATTGTTCCCATCCAGTATTAAAGTACATCTTTATTCATAAAACATACCCTAATCAACGCTGCTTAGTTTCTTTAATCCCATTAATTTCCCTTAAGTCTTCTCTTCAGGCCGAATGTAACCACTTTGTAGAGAACTTCTCTATTATCTGGTCACAAACACCTTTGCACTTCTATTTGTACTCTGTTTGCTTCAGATGCCACGGTTTGCGAGCAGTATGCCCGAGGGCTTGTGTGATGGAGTCGCACAAGTCTGCTCCAATCAGGGACCGTTCCCCGCAGGAACCGAATCGGTCCGTACAAAGCAAACATCCAACTCTTTGATGGCGCAGCCTGGGAGGTGACATTTC
Organism: Anabrus simplex; assembly: GCF_040414725.1. Lineage (NCBI taxonomy): Eukaryota > Metazoa > Arthropoda > Insecta > Orthoptera > Tettigoniidae > Anabrus > Anabrus simplex. The sequence goes on from NC_090271.1 coordinate 277,194,000, forward strand.
TCTCTCTCTCTCTCTCGTTCTCTCCTTCAGCTCTTTTTCACCATCCAAATACTCTAAGTAACCGAAGAAAATTCTATTCCCTTACAATGCCGTACCTGGCGTGCGAATGAAATTCTATCATACTAGAAGCGAGATCTTTCCAGAAGAGGTGGAATATAGTGTTACTGATCTTATCAGGAATTGTCCAACAAACCTACCTAAGGAATGATTTCAGCTATCAGTACAGAGTAGGATATGTAAAATTTATACTTCATATCATATCTATTAGACTGAACGTTACTGTACGAGGGGCTATCAAAAATAATCGGAATTTTTGTATTGTTGAAATATACTGGCTACGGTTATTCACATTCACTTACAGAATGTCATTATCCTTCGGGCATAAGAGACTCGTTCCAGCATTCAGTCCCCTGCTCAAAACACTCCCTGAAGTTCTTCTTGAACGGTCTGTTGAGAATAAACGGATTTTTTTATTTAACCACTGACCACCATGAAACTGACGATCCAAAAGCTCTCTTTTCACTATTGAAAATAGGTGGAAGTTACACTGTGCTAGGTCATCCGAATAAGTTGGGTGTGTCATCACCTCGGTGACCAATAAAATGAATGCTTTTTGAGTCCTGTTGGCATGGTGATAGGGTACATTGCTCTTATGAAGGATCCATCCTAATTGAGGAAGGTGTGGTCAATTTTAGGCTCCTGCAGTGTCTCACAGTACACGTAGTAATCCGCAGTAACAGCGCGTTTCTTCTTCACCACATGATTTTATACGATGCCTTGTTGATCAAAACTACGAGGTCCTTAATTCTTCCTGCAGTTGCTTCAAGATTGGCTTTTTCGTGTTTGGACGGGTGGGATGTTTCCATTGGGCACTTTCCTGTTTCGTCGATGGGTTGTAATGATGGAACTACGTTTCACCACATGCGATCATTTTGGCCAAAAGTCTGGTTTTTGCCGTAGCCTCAATTTCCATTGTTTACATGACATCATACCGTGATCCCTCTGTTTGTCGTTCACCGCACTAGGTATCTACTTCACTGCAACATCGCAAACGAAGATAATATTGCCTGTGATGTCTTCAGCTGATCCGTAGGACGCGGTCACAAATCTTGCAATCTGAGCTATTGATACAAGTCGGTCTTCCCGCAAGACGACATCAACAGTGTTGACATAACCTTCAATTTTTGACGTAGAGTGCCCTCCGGTGTGTGAAACATTCTCGAGGACATTCTTATTTATTCATTTTTCATTTATTTAGTTATATATTTATATAATTGCGTCCCTAACAGAAATAATAACTAATCATTATGATACCGGGCCGTACATACAAAACACCATAGATCGAATTGCCAAGGTCCTCCGCAAACACAATATAAAGCCCGTTTTTGGCACCGCCACTAAAATTGCTCCGAGCCTGGGTAAAACCAAGGACAAATTTTCCCCATTTTTACATCCTGGGGTATAAGACATTCCATGTACTTGCGGGAAGGTATACATCGGCCAAACATGCCGGTCATTAGTACCCGTTTCAAGGAACATGAACGTAATATTCGTCTCAACCAGCCAGACAAATCAGCAATAGCTGAGCAGGCTGTATGGTCGAGTCATGATGACATGTTCCACGATGCTCGAGCTGTTACTCACACTAGACACTACAGGTCCAGGATTATACTGGAAGCTGTGGAAAAACGTAGAAATCCTAACAATTTCAACAAGGACACTGGCTATCAATTAAGTAAAACCTGGTTGCCAGCCATTAAGGATTTATATAGGTAGTTTCCTTCCCTGCCCCTTCACTATTGTTATTTCGTCTCGGTGTTTTCCAAATTCGTACGTTCCTCATCGCCAGATGTTTCCTTCCAGGCTTGTGTCGATGTCATATGTCACGTACACGTATTATGTGATCCTCTAAAACTGATCACGGCCGACTCGATCCGTCGCTCTGGAGCGCAGCGAGGGATCCAGTTGGCCGTGGACTGATTATGATGGTTCCGTCAGCTTCTGCTTCGAACGCTAGCGCTGTACCGCGTCCGGGGAGCCATCTGGTGAAGAATGAAAGTACCATTTCCACTTCTATTATAACATCTAAAAACAAAAGCTCACTGTTTAAGAAGCCTTTCTATTGGACAGTCGAGATTTTCTTCTGATGACGCAGAACACAGTTCCCTGCGAAACGTAAAGAATTTCACCTTATTTTCTTGACACAGCATAAGTCAAAAACCTATATCACGTCTATAAGTACGGGCCGTGAAAGCATCAATGCCAAGTTAATTACATTTCTGTTCACTAGGTGGCTCTCAAAACCACCTGTGGAGACATCTAGTTAAAATTCATCGAACTTCTTGTATATGGTAAAGTCTGGTATGTCTCTGTTAGAATGCACTACTGTCATAGAGTATACTGGAAGTTCAAACTCAAACCCAGCTCAGCTATTGTCAAAATTATTATTATTATTATTATTATTATTATTATTATTATTATTATTATTATTATTATTATTATGATTATTTCCTGCGGTGTCTTTATTTACATATTTTTTAACTAATTGTAGCCATGCCCCCTAGTTCTCTATCGGTTGTGTTATTGATATGCCAGTACAGCGAAATCTCCAAAATCGGTGGCTGCAGTGTGAACTTCGGCTGGTCCGACGGCTCTGCACTCCGACCGACCAACCGAGCAGAGGAGGTGTGGGCGCAGCTCTGCTGTGGCTCTACGCCTCGGCCTTCGGGAGACGGAAAGCGGCTGGTCCACACCGTCCGCTGTCCTGAGAATGATTTTCCGTAGTTTTCCTATTCCCTGCACTAAGGCAAGTGCCGGGATAGTTTCTAGTATAGCCAACGGCCGCCAACCCTCTCACCTTCTCCGCACATCTCCTTCACCGTAGCAAGAATACTCCTGGCCTGAGAGACGGCGTTAAGTCTAGGAGGACCGCCGTCCCCTTCAGGGACTGAATGAAAACGTTTCGATCCCAATAAATCTCCAATGTTCTTCCCAACATTCGCATTTCCACGACATGCAGTGAATACTAGGCGCTTCCACTCAGAAACGCAACTGGTCTCACCAATGTGCAGTTAAACATTTTCTTATTACATAAATCACATGCGAGATCCCTGAATCGCATCCAGGTCGCTTGGTTCTTGGCTCTCATCTTCATTTACACAGAAATTGCTGTGCAGTCGATACCCTAGGTAGCGGAATGTATCTAGCATGCTAAAATGAATGCATTAACTTTTATGGAGCCGGAGTAAGGAATCGTTACGTTTCTAGGTTCTCAGTCGTAATGAATGTTCAGACGAAGAGCAGACTCTTTCAGATTCACAAACCACACCTGGATTTACATTTCAAAGTCCTCTGTGATGTAGGTCGCAAAATCAGATCATAAGTATTTATTATTATTATTATTATTATTATTATTATTATTATTATTATTATTATTATTATTATTATTATTATTATTATTCCGTTGGTAACGCTACTATATAAAGCAGGAGTCCCAACCGTTCCTGATATCATTTTATATATAAACCATTCGTCGTCTACACTCCACTATCCGACGTCACGACCGCTTTTTTTTTTTTTTTAAGTGTGTGGATTGAAACTAGCATGAATGATTTTGAGTTGTTAAAGGTGTGGAGAATAATAGGAAGATATTAATATTGAAAAGATAAGGAATACCTTAGGAATTAACACATTGAAAGAAGCTACGTCTACTCATCGTCACTGGAGACAGGGTCAAGTGAGATTAACAGGGGCGGATAGGATTTGCAGGACGATAATGGATTCTGCCAAGTAAGTAGAGGAAAGCTTAGGATAGAAGGTGTGGGTACTATATTGAATTATCGTACGATAAGAAGCAGGAAGGGACATGGAATTTTAAGATGAAACTTAACTGCGCTCATAGAAGTTATCAAACACGTAAAGGCAAACAGTTTATAGAATATAATACTCCCATCCCCCAGTTTCGGATCATACACAATTGTACAAATGAGTTTATCTATTAAAAACAAAATTTTGTTTTTATAACTTAAGGTCTTAAAACTAATGTATTAATTGGAAGTCATACAATGGAAAATAATCTGCAAGTATGTCTTACGTTTGTATATAACAGAAGAGAAATACTGCACATGCACTTGGAACACAAATGATCTTATTCTTTATATGTTTATCCTCAAGGGTCGGTTTTTTCCTCGGACTCAGCAAAGGATCCCACCTCTACTGCTTCAAGGGCAGTGTACTGGAGCTTCAGACTCTGGGTCGGGGGATACAACTGACCAGTACATCGCCCAGCCGGCCTCACCTGCTATGCTGGGATGGGAGGATAGGAAGGGATAGACAAGGAAGAGGGAATGAAGCGGCCGTGACCTTCATTTAGGTACCATACCGGCATTTGCCTGGAGGAGAAGTGGGAAACCACGGAAAACCACCTCCAGGATGGCTGAGGTGGGAATCGAACCCACCTTCACTCAGTTGACCTCCCTACGCTGAGTGGACCCTGTTCCAGCCCTCGTACCACTCTTCAAATTTCGTGGCAGAGCCAGGAATCGAACTCGGGACTGGGTGTGGCAGCTACTCACAATAATCACTACACCACAGAGGCGGACTGGAACACAAATGATAGGAAATAATATTAGTGTAATAATGCAGATGTGATTTCGTCTATGGCCTTTATTTAATTGATCTATTACACCTTGTGATTAACTAACACAAGTACCGTCCGCCATCTTGACTGATGTTCCAACCTTACACCACTGAAAACAAAGTCCTGCTGGATGTAAACCAGCCGGAAGTTCAAATCTAAGGCATAAAATGACACCACAGCATAGAGCTGTAATGATACGCCCTATTTCCACTGAAATCACACTTTTCAAAAATTTGTTGGTTACATCCTTATTCCGGGGAGCTCTACAATTACAGATGATAAAATGAATTAAAACAATAACGATGCTAACAACAGCTACCGTACTAATAATAATAACAAAAAATAAGTCATATACAGCATGTACATATTTACAAAACACAAACAGAAGAAAAGATGACAATAAGTAGCTGGATTGAGAAGAAAACTAATGAAGCAGTGCTTAGAGAAATAATCACCCAGAGACATTTAATAACAACGATAAAAAGGAGAAAAGCGTCAGTTTTCGGTCACATTCTCCAGCATAATAACTTCATAAAGAATTTGTTCGAAGGCAAGGTGATGGGAAAGAAAGGCGGAGGGAAACCACGGAAGAAGATCATTGAAGAGGTAGTTGAGATGATGGGATGCCAAGATTATGGAGAGATGAAAAAGATCGCAGAGAGAATAGATCAATGGTTGCAGCGACAAGGCGAAGCCTTTAGATAATGTTGATGATGATGATGATGATGATGATGAAACAGAAGAAAAGAATATGTAAAACAGTAAAGTGTTTATACATTTTAAGTGTCCGACAGATAAAAGAAGGAATTATTACTTTCAGATACCAAATACACAGAACAGGATACAAGTAACTCTCTGTCTATGAGACGTCCATAATATATCTAGGAATTTCACTAGTTAACGTGTGGAATACATCCACCAGCCCACTAATTTCATTCAGTGATCTTACGACGTGTACAAACTAACCTGTATGATTCAGTTCTGCATCTGGGTAAGTGAAAGGTAACAGTGTGTCTGGTGTTATGGCAAGGAACATGAATTAGGACAATCAAGAAAATTAGGTATATTTGTTCATAAAATGTGCATTAACATACCTGCTCCTAGCTCTAAGTGATTCAATATGCATGTTTGTAAAGGATAGATCGTAATCTATCGATGACGGCTTGGTACACATATACTTTTTACTGATGCATTTTTGGAATCTGAATTGCAGTCGCTGTAACCCATCAATTATTGCTGTGAAGGTACCCACACTTTAGAGCAGTACTCCAAACTAGAAAGTATAAGTGAGAATAATGGGTTTAAAACTCTTGCAATTTTTTTCATGTAGCCTAACGTTGTAAATGCTTTATTGACGATATTCTACTCATGCCCATTGAAGTAGATGAAAATGAAAACCTACAACCTGTTTTCCAGTCTTTGACCGGGTCAGGGATGGAATGAATAAAGCAGATATAGGCTGTTAAGTACGATGGGGTCGTCACTCCCAAAGTGATTTACTAATGACTAATAGATGCTATAAAATGAGAATGGAGTGTTGCTGGAATGAAAGATGACAGGGAAAACCGGAGTACCCGGAGAAAAACCTGTCCCGCCTACGCTTTGTCCAGAACAAATCTCATATGGAGTGACTGGGATTTGAACCATTGAAAAATTCTGAAATGTCGCCATTTACCCTTACATTTGAAATGTTGTTTCCATACAGACTTTTCAGTAATTACACTGACTGACAGGGCAAATGCAACACCAAGGAGGAGTGGTTCGAAAGGGATGAAAGTTGGGGAAAAAACAGAGTCGGCAAGGAAGAATAATTGATGTTTATTTCAAACCGATATGCAGGTTACACAATGCGCACGGCATCGACTCAGTAGGATGTAGGACCACCGCGAGCGGCGATGCACGCAGAAACACGTCGAGGTACAGAGTCAATAAGAGTGCGGATGGTGTCCCGAGGGATGGTTCTCAATTCTCTGTCAACCATTTGCCACAGTTGGTCGTCCGTACGAGGCTGGGGCAGAGTTTGCAAACGGCGTCCAATGAGATCCCACACGTGTTCGATTGGTGAGAGATCCGGAGAGTACGCTGGCCACGGAAGCATCTGTACACCTCGTAGAGCCTGTTGGGAGATGCGAGCAGTGTGTGGGCGGGCATTATCCTGCTGAAACAGAGCATTGGGCAGCCCCTGAAGGTACGGGAGTGCCACCGGCCGCAGCACATGCTGCACGTAGCGGTGGGCATTTAACGTGCCTTGAATACGCACTAGAGGTGACGTGGAATCATACGCCGCGTTGTCTAGCGGTAGGGCGCTCCACAGTTACTGCCGGATTTGACCTTTCTCCACGCCGACGCCACACTCGTCTGCGGTGACTATCACTGACAGAACAGAAGCGTGACTCATCGGAGAACACGACGTTCCGCCATTCCCTCATCCAAGTCGCTCTAGCCCGGCACCATGCCAGGCGTGCACGTCTATGCTGTGGAGTCAATGGTAGTCTTCTGAGCGGACGCCGGGAGTGCAGGCCTCCTTCAACCAATCGACGGGAAATTGTTCTGGTCGATATTGGAACAGCCAGGGTGTCTTGCACATGCTGAAGAATGGTGGTTGACGTGGCGTGCGGGGCTGCCACCGCTTGGCGGCGGATGCGCCGATCCTCGCGTGCTGACGTCACTCGGGCTGCGCCTGGACCCCTCGCTCGTTCCACATGTCCCTGCGCCAACCATCTTCGCCACAGGCGCTGCACCGTGGACACCTCCCTATGGGTATCGGCTGCGATTTGACGAAGCGACCAACCTGCCCTTCTCAGCCCGATCACCATACCCCTCGTAAAGTCGTCTGTCTGCTGGAAATGCCTCCGTTGACGGCGGCATGGCATTCTTAGCTATACACGTGTCCTGTGGCACACGACAACACGTTCTACAATGACTGTCGGCTGAGAAATCACGGTACGAAGTGGGCCATTCGCCAACGCCGTGTCCCATTTATCGTTCGCTACGTGCGCAGCACAGCGGCGCATTTCACATCATGAGCATACCTCAGTGACGTCAGTCTACCCTGCAATTGGCATAAAGTTCTGACCACTCCTTCTTGGTGTTGCATTTGCTCTGTCAGTCAGTGTATATTAGATGTTGTTGAATTCCAAATTCACCAAGAACCTGTCATAGTTTTATTCCAGACAACATAATCGAAAGCTTTCTTTTAGTCAAGGAAGCATATTAGCACAGGAATACAGAACTCACGCGATTTATCAATTATTTGCCTCATATTAAAAACCTTTCTCCGTGTTCCTTTTTCCTGTAACAAATCCTGCTTGCTCAATGGATATTTGACGAATTGCGTAAGACTTGAGGCTCTGGTTTATGATGTACAATAAAATCCTACTTGCATGAGATATCAGAGCAATTGAACAATAATTGTAATACGTCCGGACTGACACTTTCTTGTGCAAGGGGATTAAGGTGGAGCATACCCAATCTCTTGGCTATTCACTTGTCGTCCATATCCTATTACACAATGAGTACATCACATACAAGCCTTCTTCACCCATTTATTTAAGCATCTCTCCAGTAATACCATCCATTCCAGGGGATATGTTTCCTTATTTTTGAAATGGTTAATGGCGTTCTTGATTTTGATTTGTAGAATGGAAGGTTCCAATGCAAAAGGCCCTCCTGGTTGCTGGACTGCGACATCATCGTTTCTTCCAAAGTACAGCTTTTCATGGTTTCAACCTGTATGGAGTAGCTGCCTATAATTTGATTTATTATTAAAAAATTTCGGACATCTTTGTGGATGTGACCTAGTTGACATTGGCAGGGATGAAAACGCTAATGGGCCGATGACCTTCGATGTTAGGCCCCTTAAAACAACAAGCAGCAAAGAAAACGCTAATCTTCCACCCCTCATTTCATCAATTTTGGAGCATTATTTAACATAGCAACTGCTGCACTGCACCAGCAATATTCGGAAACGGTACTTGTTTAAAAACACCTCTCGTATATCGTCACACTAGGGAACAGGTTTTCATAATTAACTTATTTTTCAGGGTTACCAATTGGTGGATATTTGCTCGATTTCATGTACGTTTGTACGCTGTAGGTATTTTAAGGGTAATATGAAACGCGGTTATTTTTCGTGAAAAAGGAAAAATATTAATTAATTCATGGTGTTTTAAAGCCACGTACAAATTTTAATTCGCAACAATGTAACAGTTGCTTACTGGAGAACGTGGTTTAATCAAGCAATCAGTCACCACTTTTCTGCATCTAGGGCAGTCGCCCAGTTGGCAGAATTCTTATCTCTTGTCTGCTTAGTCGTTTCTTAAATAACTGCAAAGAATTTGGACATTTATTAACATCTTCCTTGATAAATTATCCCAGTCTCTAACTCCTCTTCCTATAAAGGGATATTAGCACCCATTTCTTCTAATGTATTTATTGCCGCAAATTAAGGAGTTTCATATCGTCGGTGCAAAAAACAAAACTCTTATCTCACAATGCTCTTCAGATCCATTATGTTTCTTATGACTGCTCAAGCCTCCAAATCACATGTCGATATGCAGTCCATCAATCAATCAACGTAGTTCTGCATTCAAGGCAGTCGCCCATTGGCAGATTCCCTATCTGTTAGTTTCCTAATATTTTCTTAAATGATTGCAAAGAATTAGGAAATTTATTGAACATCTCCTCTAGTAATTTATTCCAATCCTAACTCCCCTACCTATAAATGAATATTTGCCCGAATTTGTTCTCTTGAATTCCAAATTTATCTTCAAATTGTGATCGTTCCTACTTTTAAAACACTACTCAAACTTATTCGTCTAGGAATGTCATTCTACGCCATCTCTCCACTGCCAGTCCGGAAAGTACGATTTAGTTGAACAGCTCGTTTCCTTTCTCCTAAGTCTTCCCAGGCCAAACCCTGCAGGATTTTCGTAACGCTACTGTTTTGTCGGAAATCACCCAGAATAAATCAATATGGTTTTCCTTGGATTTTTTGCAGTTCTCGAATCAATTATTCTTGGTGACGTTCCCATAAACTGGTACCATACTCTAGTTGGGGTTTTACCAGAGACTCATATGCCCTCTCCTTTATATCCTTACTACATCGGATAAATACCCTAATAATGAAGTGCAGTGACCTGTACCCCTTATTTACAGTCCCGTTTATGTGATTACCCCAATGAAGATCTGACAATGATCCTTGTGTTCATTTTGCTATAGGAAAGTGTGAAGGAAAATTAACCTGTAGGATTGAGTAAATTAGTCACACAAACATACTGTGCCGGCTGGTAAAGTTTATTCTCCTTTACACATAAGCATAGGAGAATGAACACAACGAACATTGTTCTGATGGACTGCATACCCATATGTGGCTGGGAGACGTGACCAGTCTTAAGGGAAACGTTTACAGTTTGCTTTACGTTGCACCGACACAGATACGTCTTATGGTGACGATGGGATAGGAATGGGTTAGGAGTGAGAAGGAAGCAGCCGTAGCCTTACATTAAAGCACAGCCTCAGAATTTGCCTGGTGTGAAAATGGGAAACCACGGAAAACCACCTTCAGGACTGCCGACAGTGGGGTTCAAACGGAAGGGAAATAATGGAGGTTTGGATTCTTTAACAACGATATGAACATTAGTGCTTTCAAGAAATACATATTGATATGATCATTACGTTAGCTCATACGTCTGTTAGCCAGTGTCACTGCCGCCATGGGAAGTGCTAACTATAACTTAACGTGTGATTTGTAATTATTGTGGTCACAGACTTCTGTACTGACAAGATAAGTGGCTCGTTAGAAGTAAAGCAAGTCACAGGAGTAAAAAACGCAACTGGGACGAATATTCACTCCAATGAAATTATTGTTCCCAATAATCCTGACGATCATCATCCTACTGACACTCCGCTCAGCAACAATTATATAGATTTGAAAAAATAGGACATCAAGTTTTCCAGACGACGTAGCGATTTATAAGGTGGAGACACTCGTTTTAAAATAAGTAACTGACTCTAGCCTTTTAATTAAAAAAGTTATTCCTTGCGGAAATTTGATAAAATTAACGACAATAGGGGGTGATTTTACTGCTATGAATCAGCAACCCCGCTTAATTGAAACACTTACTGGAAGAATTAAAATATATGATGCCACGAATAAGCTATTTTTTGTTTCTGGCTTGAATACTATATTATTAATGCTTAATAATAGTCTGCCATGATGAAACCAAACTCGCTGACGAGAGTTTGGGAAATTCGAATGTATAAACAATCAAAATCTTGCATTCCAATCTTTCTGGCATTTAATGTCCTTAAAAATGAAATGATAGTCTGAGATCTGTTTGAATTGCTATAGCGTGTGTTGAGAGCATTTGAAACTTAACAATGGGATGAGTTAATCGCATATTGATACTCCTTCCTGTGATTAGAAGACCGTTTTAAATAAAATTCCAGTGAGGTGGGATATCATTTTTAAAAGCTGCTTAATGAGGTCATAAATCAAGAGTGGGTAATCCAGTGCGATGGGACTGATCGATTGATTGACTGATTGATTGGTGAAATAGATGAAGCTATTAGTGAGTTATATTATACAAAATTTGGTAATGGAACAGTGATGTACCGTGCATATGATACAAGTGTAAATAATGAAATATAGAGGTGTTTTTAATAATCTCTATAGGTGTCCACAAATATCTAAATGCTACAAGTTATAAATTAACAGTGTACAGCTGGTAGGAACAAAGGAAATGAAATATAAACATAAAAAGGAAACATTTGTGATTTGTGCCGTATTGAGTTGCTAGACATGAGGATGAGCGTAAACAATTAATTAATGTTTGATCTCTTCAATGCTGTGAGGGCAACAGCATGGGTTACATGCAGGGTGATCTTCATTCTGCTGTGGACGTCTACAACAAAGACAATGTAACCGAGCCTCCGGTTCCCTTCTTTGGTTATAAACTTCAAGATTCCTGAGATGATAGTTACAAAAATAGTAGGTGCTATAAGGTTGATTCTATCCTTTGGACTTAAATATGTCTTATGTCTGGGGGTGATCTGAAATTTGTGATATAAAATGTGTGACATGATGTTACCTAGCAACCGTGTAGTTTGTGATGTGAGTGTATTGATGAGTGGCCATGACTTATGAAAGGCAAATTCATCAGACGCCTCATCTCATCATATTCTAGAGAACTGAGTTTTTCATATGCGGTACTTTAATAGGCCCTGATTCAGCTCGCCCCTTGGGATGCGCTGAAACCTTCACTTGTCAACTCAAAATCCCATACAGATGTCTCTCGGAAACGATTCGTTAGATGCAAATAAATTAATCGTTTTCATACATACATTACATACATTATCATTATAGACTGTTATGCCTTTCAGCGTTCAGTCTGCAAGCCTCTGTGAATTTACTAAAGGTCGACACAATCCTCGATTTGCAACTAGTGTTGTGGGCTCATTTAGTTCTATACCTCTTTTTAAATCATTAGAAACCGAGTCTGACCATCGTCGTCTTGGTCTCCCTCTACTTCTCTTACCCTCCATAGCAGAGTCCATTATTTTCCTAGGTAACCTATCCTCCTCCATTCGCCTCACATGACCCCACCACCGAAGCCGGTTTATGCGTACAGCTTCATCCATCGAGTTCATTCCTAAATTAGCCTTTATCTCCTCATTCCTAGTACCCTCCTGTCATTGTTCCCACCTGTTTGTACCAGCAATCATTCTTGATACTTACATGTCTGTTACTTCTAACTTATGAATAAGATATCCTGAGTTCACCCAGCTTGCGCTCCCGTAAAGCAAAGTTGGTCTGAAAACAGACCGATGTAAAAATAGTTTCGTCTGGGAGCTGACTTCCTTCTTACAGAACACTGTTGATCGCAACTGCGAGCTCACTGCATTAGCTTTACTACACCTTGATTCAATCTCACTTACTATATTACCATCCTGGGAGAACACACAGCCCAAATACTTGAAATTATCGACCTGTTCTAGCTTTGTATCACCAATCTGATATTCAATTCTGTTGAATTTCTTACCTACTGACATCAATTTAGTGTTCGAGAGGCTAATTTTCATACCATACTCATTGCCAAACTACAGTATTTACTACATTTCCACCCAATTGAATCCCTCCCTGCCATTTTATACCTTTCAGCGGATGATCTATGTAAACTACGAACAGGAAAGATGAAAGATTATAGCCTTGTCTAACCCCTCTAAGTACCCTGAACCAAGAACTCATTCTACCATCAATTCTCACTGAAGCCCAATTTAATCGTTTTCAATTAGTTTAATTTATCGAAAGACATATTTATGATCATTTCATTTTCACAAAGGGAAAGATGATAAGTGATGTACAAATGCAGCTAGATTGAGAGCCTGAGTCCAAAACGCAACGTGTTACTTTGCTCAATCCTGTTGGTCCAATTAACCGAACGCGTGCCGTCTGTAAGCGCGTGTAGTCAGGTAAGTGGGTGGCAATTTGATTAACTGTGGTTGGTTGTGAATCTTCAATAGGGCAAACTGAACGATGATGTGATTGTTTGCATTTAGAGCAGAGAGCATTTCTTAACTGAATGACCACGATTAAGGCACAGAAAGCATCGTGATATAGTTTTAAGTTTCTCAGTACGGTCCTTGATGTTCGTTATTTGCTTACAGTCTTGGGCCCAGTGTCCTCGTTTATCTCAGAATACACAGAATGGCTTCGGTTCCTCTTTTTTACCTGATAATATTTTTGTTGATGTTGTGTTTACGTGGAACGCAGCGGAAGTAGGAAGAAATGTTTCCTCAGTTGGTGAATCACCACGAATTTTCTTCGCTATGAGAGCGCCTTCAACTTTGTCATTCAAACATTCCATCAACTTGGAAATATTGTCTGCGGAGAGTTTCTCTTTCATCGTGAATATTATCCAACGGTGGCACATGTATTTCGAGAATGCCCGGAGAATTATTGGTGTAAGAATTCTTCCGTAGTTTTCTACATTCTCCCCCCTGAGCCTTCAGAGCTTGTATGCGACGATTACATCCCATGTACATGCAATTTAAGGAATCAGGAGTGATAGATTGAATGGGTTTGAGATTATCTAGGAAATCTAAATGTGTCTGGATAATTCTGTTTTTATCACCATATTTATATTGCAAAATTCGTTTGGTTTCTTCATAATTTTCTGCAGTGACGGTGATACCATCAACGAGAGGTTTATGTTCTCCCTTCATATAACCTCTCAAGAAAACATGCTTATCAATTGTAGATACTGTCTGATTTTTGTCTACAGATGATTGGAACTGTTCCCAAAAGCGAGACCATGTTTCTATGTTACCGTTAAAAGGCTCAAGTTTGATAGTGGTCAGTTTTATTGAATGTGTGATCGCAGAAGGTACTGTTTTGGGGGCATTAATACTGAGAGAAGATGTTTGAATGACTGTACTTTCGTTAATGTCGTGTATCAATATACTCTTCACATTCTTCGATATCAGATCAAATCAATGATCCGAAGGAAGGTCGTGGATTACGTCATCTATGCTAATAAGTTTTTCTAGTGTCTCTTGTAGTCTCTCTCGGTAATATTGATATTCGTTTAACGGTGTAGTATCACTGAAGCTGTTAATAGCATTAATAAATCGTGTAGCATTTGCCCTTTCCCTAGTGCGTGTCTGTTTCAAGTTATGTAATATATCTAATGAAGTTTCTGTCATTTTGCTAGAGAATTAAAGCGGAACAATGAACAGGTTATCGTTTCTGGCGGCAATACATACCTCGTGAACGATATGTACTTAACTAAAGAATGTAATATAAGAAATAGAGTACCCTTCCTAAAAATGGACCAAAATAAAGTGGAAATTCAAAGCGGAGTAAGTAGCAATGCTGACACGATCAAGATACTTCCCTTTATCTGGCCGTAGTCTGCAGCTGTATGTTGACGAAGTTGTCGAAGTTGTTTCTTTATTTTGAGTCAAAGATTCAAAGTACGTCGGTTCATTCAATCGAGTATTTCGGCACAGATAAATATATAGTGAATAGATTAAAATGGAAAAGGGAGATCACTTCCAGTCAACTATGTGGTACCATTTTATTTCAAAGAATCTGTATCCTAGATGATACAACAACATATCCTAACAATGCTCCTAGACGTTCAGAGAGCACAAGTCATAGTCAGAGAGTCACCTACGTCATCACTGACCTCCCTGAACGTTACGTTGCTCACTTCTGCTCCTGCCTCGCACATCACACTCTGCTGATGTTGGTGTTTTGCGTCTATTTTCTGTAGCTGTACTGGTGATCACGTGCGCCACCAGCGACCAACTCCGACGATCAGACGCTATCCTTTAATGTAGGGATTTAGACCTTGATATCTTGCTTTGCCTAGGTGTCTGCGTAAAATGTTTTGTCCCTTGATGTCGCAGTTGTCCATGCCCCTACTCATCCAAATTTTCTCACCTTTTAATTTACTAGTATTTCTCAGCACTACTTCTGCCATCAGGGTTGATATTCGTTTAACCTTGATCAGCCTCCTACCCTTCACTTTCTCCACTCTATGTACATCGTCTATGTCCACCTCAATAAAATGTATCTTCATTTTACTTTGTGTTATTTCTACCACTTTATATACTATTTCCACCCTGCTTTCGTTACCTCCTTCCGGCACACCATAAAGGAAAAAGGTTTATCCTCCTGACCTCTTGATTAGTCCTGTTTTCTGACCACTTTACTTGACTCAGACCCTCCTCCAAATCATTGACTTTGGTCTTCAGTCGTTCTACTTCCTCCGTGTTGTGAGCCACTCTCTCTTTTATCACATTCATCTCCTCTTTAACACACTGTTTTAGCTCTTGTATTTCCTTATTTATTTCCCTGATTGTTCCCTAAAAAGGTCTCTTGGTTGCTCATCCTGACATGCTTCTTTCACTAGTTCCTTTATCATTTCGATTTCTTCCCATCCGATTACACCAACTGGTCCAGGCCCCGGATTTAGTTCAACTCCACCAATTACCAATACTCCAATTTTCTGGCCATTTTTCATCTCTCCTATCACTTTTTAACATTTCACTCCTCCATTCCACCTTCTATAGCTGCCCTGTACTGCACTAGTCAATTACCCATATTCAGCACTCTAACTCAGCACATCCACTCACTCCACTGTCTCAATCACGACTAATAAATATGAAATATTATATCACCACAGTTGGCCTCATAGATATAAGAAAGCTGTGGTGGTCCGTTCTGCATCTACCTGTAAATGAACTAAGCCTTATGAAACATTCTGTAGAATATTGCCTTACTGTTAGAAGGTAATAAATCGAAATGTCGAAATTGTTACTCAGGCAGCCTAGATTGTACAAATTTACAAGGTCTGTAAACCAGTTTAGGGTGCTAGTTTATTATTTACTTAGCATTTGAGTTAATTGAGTATTTAAGGACTGCGTTAATAACCCATTAAATTTCAGTGTCTGCATATTGTTCGTCTGCCAGGTTCGATATCCTGCCATTACCGCTTCTAACTTCATCGATCAGTACCTTATTTTGCAATTGCTATAGAGGCACCCTATCATCTCTCGTTTTCTTGGCTCTTGATTCACTTTAATCCTTAGATAGGTTTTGACAATACGTCTAAAGTCATTAAAGTCATGGATTTTATTTTCTAGAATCCCGATAGAAAATTTTACACATTTCTTTGCCTCCTTTATTTTTTGTCATCTTTAGTCTTACAAAGTTCCGCATGATCTTAATCATTCTATGAATTGTCGTACAAAAGAAATGTCCGCAGAACAGTAACATTTCTTTTCAATAGACAATGTTATCGGTTCTATGATTCCTAAATAATTATAGATATCAATCGTTCCTGCCATGCAAGTCATGATGCCTAAAATTGTTTCGTATAATAATAATAATAATAATAATAATAATAATAATAATAATAATAATAATAATAATAATAATAATAATAATAATAATATTTTATTATTATTATTATTATTATTATTATTATTATTATTATTAGTTGTAGTAGTAGAATTGAACCGTGATTTAGGCTTCTCCGGCTATTTAAATCTTCCGCCAGCTCTACTGTAGTATAGCCCACTTCAAATGTCATGAATTCGCTAATAGGGGAAGGTTCAACTGTAAGGAACAGATGCCAGTACTGGTGATTCACTAGCCCAGTCTAGTATTCAAGGATTTTAATATGATGAAAGTTTTTATTATAATGTTTGTTCATGCAATAGGTATTCTTTTGTCTGAGTGTTGCCATCCCTGGTAGTAAAGTGATCCTCCAATCATAGTGATTTTTTCCTGAATCCTATTATCCAATCACGTCTTCTCTTTCTTTTTCGTTATGGTATGTTCAGCTCGGTAGCCATTGCGCATTTTGTCCGTGATATTTTCTATCTTAAGACAGATTTCTTGTTTGAATTTTCTCATGCAGATTCCTTTTTGTAGTTTGGGCCATGAATGTGTTGAAGGACCTTTCACTCTTTTACTCTAAGTAAGCGAGGGGATATTTCTGAGAAAAAATGAGGTATTCTCACGCATAGATTGATACCGTCTTGACAACAGTGTCGTAATGATGAATTTTGAGGTCTACAAGAAAAAGCACATTTTTATACATTGCCTGGATGGTTTGGAAAATTACTATTTTTTTTTTTACTCTAGCCACTCAGACCTCTGTACATAGTCTATTTGATAGGATCCACCCCCCTCCCCCCCAAGGTATTTAAACTTACGCACATGGTTTATTGTTAAATATTTGGTGTTTAGCTGAATCGTCTTGTCTATTACGTTTGACGTTACTTACGTCTTTTCAAAGGATAACTGTAAGCCTATTTGTTCTCGTACTTCGTTCATCACAATAATTTTCAAAATTCTCTGTTATTATTGTTTTATCATGTGCGAAAGCTAAGCAATCGATTTCCACTCCGTTATTCTTCCCAAATCCTTGAAGGTTTGAACAGTTTTCTCTCTTGTAATATTTGACTGTATTTCTGTATTACTGTTTCCAGCACACACAGTTGAACAGGAGCGGCGATATTCCACTCCTGTCTAACTCTATACCCCCTCTTCTTTTTTCGTTATGCCAGACTAAAGGAGTGCGGTTGAACTTTTTAGCTGATGCCGTTGCCTTTTTCTTCTCCCAAAATCTCTTCATCTTATAGCTGTTTATTTCCTTGCGATCTTCTGAACAGATTTTGTTGTTGGTAGTGCTTGGATGGTGTGCAAAGCGGTGTTTACCGACTCATTTTTTTTTATTTCTTATTTTTTTGCTAGTTGCTTTACGTCGCACCGACACAGACACGTCTTATGGCGACGATGAGTCAGGAAAGGGCTAAGAGTGGGAAGGAAGCGGCCGTGGCCTTAATTAAGGTACAGCCCCAGCATTTGCCTGGTGTGAAAATGGGAAACCACGGAAAACCATTTTCAGGGCTGCCGACAGTGGGGTTCGAACCTACTATCCCCCGAATACTGGATACTGGCCGCACTTAAGCGACTGCAGCTATCAGGCTCGGTGACTCATTTTCAGAACCTGTATCTTTCTAATACATTGTCCTCTGTGATGCCTATTTCCTGAAGGTTTATTCTAACTTCGAGCAACCAATTATCTTTTTACTTTCATTGATAGAGCCTCTAATTACTCATGCTGAGAATATGTCCATGAAATTTCAAACCTCTTTTCCTAAATGTGTCTGAGATTTTTATCTGATTGCTGGTACAGGTCATGAGATTTCCTTATCATCCAGATTTTCCCTGTACAGATTGGTCCAAAAATTGTCCTTAATATATATATATATATATTTTTTGCTTTCCTGCTTAACTCTTTCTTCTTCTGCTTCGTTTCGGTCGGCTGTGGACTACATTATTCAGAGCGTTTGCGTCTTGAGGTTTAATTCTTTTCCAGTATGCCCGCATTCGCTGTCTGTTTACAACTTAGGATTTTCTTCGAATCGCTGGAATGCTGGAACTTTCTTCTGGAGAGGAACACGTTGCTCGATGTCCTCATGTGTGATACCTATTTCCCTAAGCTCCTTTTCAACTTCGGGGATCCAGGGTCCCTTGGTAGGAAAGGATCCGCTTGGTCAAGTTCTGCGAGGTCATACGTGTTATGTAGCCATATAAATCAACCCTCCATTTCGAAATGGTGTCCGTTATCCTTTCTCTATGCAGGTACACGTTGTAATGCTGTCTCCTGTACTCACTTATTTTCTCTGATTGGTCCTAGGATATTTGAAAGAATTTTTCTTTCTTTGGCTTTTAACTTTTCAATTAGAGCTTTCCTGTTCAATGCTGCATACAGGGCCTCTGGACGAATGACTGGACACTAGTGCCAAATCGTGGAGTTGATAGAGACTGATCTGTTGTAGATACTTCTAGTTATTTGGTACGCCCCTTGACTAACTCTATTATTATTATTATTATTATTATTATTATTATTATTATTATTATTATTATTATTATTATTATTAAAGCCGTGGCTCAGGTGGCAGCAAGCCGGCCTCTCACCGCTGAATACCGTGGTTCAAATCCCGGTCACTCCATGTGAGATTTGTGCTGGACAAAGCGAAGGCGGGCAGGTTTTTCTCCGGGTAACGCGGTTTTCCATGCCATATTTCACTCCAGCATCACTCTACATTAACATTTCATCTATCAGTCATTTATCATTGCCCCAGGGGCGTGTGGCAGGCTTCGGCAGCTGGCACATTTCCTATCCTCTCCGCTAGATGGTGGCTTCATTCATTCCATTTCTGACCTGGTCGAATGACTGGACACTGGCTGTGGATTTTCATTATTATTTTTATTATTTTAACCCTTGACTGGCGTTGTGAAGACTTTGGTACGTAAATGGCGTTGTGGGGTCGAAAATGATACCATAGAATGGATGACCACAAACACCTTTTGTTTAAGTTTCAAAAATAAATACGCGTCAATTACGTTTCCTTATATATTTTGCATACACTTACAATGAGAAATTAACATCTTTACTGATTATTGATTGTGAGATAATGCACAATTGTTTTACAGTCACTGATTTTAAAAGAAAATCGCATTTCCGTGAATTAAACTTAAATGAAAAAAAATTTTAAATGTCCATTGCTCCAAAGCAAATTCAAAGGTACATTTAAATATTATAGTATACAAAACTCATAGAACTTTTGAATTTCACAGACATTTACGTAATTTTCATAATCTCTTAAAACGCACTGCATGTCTTCTACTCCACAATCCTTACACACCACGGAACGGCAAGCTTGGCAGGTTGGAACGGTCACATTTCACACAGTACTGATTTGTCCTTTTTTTTTTTCAGCAGAGCGAGGACAAAGTGCACATCACTTCCCTTTTGACTTTTGATTGGATGATTGCACCTTTGGAACAGTTTCCTTATTAAACATTCTTGATACTACCATTCGCACTTCTTTCGGAAGTCGGTCATTGATAAGTCTTTCATTGAGGTAGGATTCAGTTAATTCCCCGCCCAATGTTTTCAGAAACTGAAAGCTAGTGACAGGCATGTCGTTTTTGAGCGATGTCTGTTCAATGAAAGAATGTATTCCAATAATATTGAGGATGGTGACGAAAATCGCGAGAGGCCATCTGCGCGTCCTGATCCTAAGATCACACACTGACAAGCCAGGGCGAGATATGGAAGCAATAGCAATGCTTACACGAAGAAAACGTATCAAACACGCACTTTGAATGAAATATGAAAACATAAAAATATTTTAAGTCACGACTAACTTCGTAATACAAACGCCGTTATGGGGTTGTAAACGGCACCGCACAATATTTAAATAAAGTACCTGAGAAAACCAATATGTACTCAAAGTTAGAACTGAACATATCAGTTGACTTTGCACTAGATGACAGCTACAGTGAACGGCGATGGCCAAAATTGAATGCAGAGGGAGCGCCATGAGTGTACAAAGTCGCTGGTATCTTTAAAGAAGTTTCTTTGGTGATGTTTGATGAGTAATCCAGGTATTAAGTTATGTAATGTTAACAATGAAAGGTGAATATTTTGAGAAGACTGCAGGTAGTATGTTGGATAGGCGCCAAAGTCTACAGAAGGAGAAAACTAGCTGGAACCGAGATAGCTCTCATGAGTGGTTGAGATGCTGACAGAATAATGCAGAAGTGAACGTTCATAAAAAGTGACATCTCAGGATGAAACATACTAGGACATGGAAGATAAATAAAGCCTTGCAACAAGAAGCAAGGGATTAATAATTCACTTGAAAATGAATAGTGGTAGTTGCAAACTCTGCGGTGCAAAACCCTCGTATGTTATATTCTCCTGCCTCATTCCAAATATCAAATTTTGTGTCCTCC
This sequence comes from Anabrus simplex, assembly GCF_040414725.1. Lineage (NCBI taxonomy): Eukaryota > Metazoa > Arthropoda > Insecta > Orthoptera > Tettigoniidae > Anabrus > Anabrus simplex. Next base: position 277,214,966 of record NC_090271.1, read on the forward strand.
ATTAATTCACTTTTTAAGTACATGAAGACTCCCGCAACTTTAGTGTCATTACCTTCAATTGCTGTTGCTTATTTCTTTCTCCCCCCCCCCCCTCTTTTTAAGTGCCGAGCTCAATGGATCAGACGCTATAGAGCTGGCTTGACGGGTTTGTAACCGGCTCAGTTTGGTGGTATTTCGAAACACCAGCTGCGTGTAGGTAAATTCGTCCACACGTAAAAGTATTGCTGCAGGACCATATCCGACATCTCAGAGTCTAGGAAAACCGCAAAAATAGGTTGTGGGCAGTAAATCCATTAACACTGTCACTTACTTAACCCTCCTCCTACAATCATTAATGTTTTCATTTATTCTTCCTGGTTGCGCGAAAGCTGAGTGGCGTTGTCATGGTTTCTCACCAAGGCGGTCGTGGTTTGAATCCCAGTCAATGCATATAATATGACTAAGACTAGTCTCATTACACTCCCACCTCACTTATTATTATCATATTCTGTTTAGATGGAAAAGACTGCCCAATGTATTAAACATTTCCGGACGAAATAAAACTCCTCCACTATCACTATTTATATATAAGCATGTAGTATTACGTTTATTAATGGAGCACTCATTATAAAAATGATTATATAATAGCATACATATACCTGTAAAGAGTCATGGAATCCTAAAATTCTAGTAGTTAAGGACCATCGCTAGATTTGAAGTTCTAGCCTCCTGTACACAAGAACAACCATGATGTCAAAGCCACTGACATTTCAACTAAGAAAACTAATTGCTAGGCTACTTACACTCATAATTTACGAACAAGGACAAGATAAATATTTATTTATTTATTTATTTATTTATTTATTTATTTATTTATTTATTTATTTATTTATTTATTTATTTATTTATTTATTTATTTATTTATTTATTTTATGGCTTTGTCTGTAGCGAGGTTAGGATACAAGGTCCTCTTTTACACTTAAGCAAAACATACAGTAAATAGTGACGTAATTTGTAAGTTATTAACACTGTACACAGTTACAAGTAATCATGTTCATATTGGTCCGTATTAACTACATAACTTGAGAAAACTATATATATATATAGCTTAACCACCTGATCAATACACAATACTATAATCTAAAAGGATTATTTATGGAACAAAATTGGGCATAGTTTCTTTTATTGGGAGGTTAGAGTACATATAAATTATCCCAATATAAATACAATTTTCTCAATAAAAATTACAAATTTTACATCAAAGCAATTGTTAAGAGTTCAGTTGATTTTTGCAAAATCACTAAAAATTTAAACATACAACCCTCCCATTCTTTTCATTCTTTGTTACTACCAACATGCACTCTAACATCCAAATAAAAGAAACTATTTCCACTTTTGTTCCATAAATAACATTTTTAGATTATAATATAGTGTGTTGATCAGGTGGTTACACTATATTTTTTCTCAAACCGTATACAGTATCAAGAAATTACCTAAATTAATGGAATGAAATAGTATTGCATAAACGAATTTCATTATAAAGCCCGTATAGTCGTACATGTACTTAAAAGGTATGGTCAAATGTTCCACCTTTACAGTACTATGAAAAATGTAATTCATTATTTAAATAACATTTAAAATAACGGAACATGTTTAATCTATCTTGTAGACATCATCGGCCGAAAAGTTTTAAGATTAAGTACAAAGAACAAGGAAAAAACATACTAAAAATAATTCGTACTGCCGAATGCTTCACTTAAAATGTTGAAGAATACGCTGGAATGTTCTGAGCACAACACTTGAATACCGTTAAAAGTGAAAATTAAAATATTGAACATATAAGTTGTTCAATAAAATTGGTAATACAGTCCTTCTTAACGTGATGATGCTGTGTTGACATACAGTTTGCCGACGCGTCGGTAGAAACTTGGTAATATGGAGCACAATGTTTAGTTCCTGTTGAATGAAGATAATTGTTAGAAGTATGTTGAACATGAGTGAGGGTTCCAGTAAAATGGTATTGAGTATATCTCGTTGGCGTGATGATGTTAACAATTCTAGATAAAAAAAAGTAGACGGAATATCTGATACTGATTTCATAAGTGGAATTTTATAGTATTGTAAAGGTGGAACATTTGACCATACCTATTCATTTAAAATAGTATGATAATAGTTATTTTGTTAATGATTAATATTCTCTATCTTCACTACCTAACAATAACTCTGCATCATACTCGCTCTCAGTCACTCCAACATTCATACAAGCTGTTCACGTATTTAAAAGAGAATTTGAACAAGACAATATAAATGAGGCTATGAAAGTGCTACTGCATAAACTGATAGGGACAGAGTTCCATAGCCTTGCCCCAGACACCTGGAAGGAGCGGCTGTGTACAGACGACTGATTAAAGGTTATCATAAGGGTAGAAGTATATCTTGTATTATGTCAGTGGATAGAGGAGAGAAGGTTAAAATTTGGGGATAGGGATTCAGGTGTAGATTCGTTCAGAAGTCGAAATACAACCTGTGACAATAAAGTTCTGTGAATGAAGTCAGAACGGTCGATCCGGAAACACTGGCGACACACAACGCTGCACCTGCGTAGCAGCAGGTTTTGACCACCTCCTCCCAACGTTGTTCAGTTGAGCATCGTGTGTGTGTCGTGTGAGACCTGTTTGACACAGTGCATGTTTAGTGCCTTGGTTCTGAACTGCGAACAGGAACATGAACGACCAAAAGATCAATGCACAGTTTTGTTTTAAGCTTGGCAAGACTCCGAAAGAAACGCATGCGATGCTGTTTATGAAGATCAAGCACTGTCCTTGTAGTGTGTGTACGAGTGGTCCGCCCGTTTTATCGCAGGCCGGGAAAGTGTTTCTGACAACCCCCGTAACGCAAAACCGGTGACCGCCATCAGTAACGAAAACATTGAGAAGGTGAGTGCATTAACCACGAACGATCGGAGATGAACTGTGCGCATAATAGCAGATAAACTGCAGATTAACCGTGAATCCGTGCGACAAATCGTTACCCAGAAGTTAGGGAAGAGGAAAACGTGTTCTGGTCTTGTGCCACATCACTTGACTGACGATCAGAAGCAGGCATGTTTAGAGGCTTCACCGGATTTTGCCGAATCGGCGAATGCGACACCAAATTTCTTGAACTGTATTGTCACTCAGCATGAAACCTGGTGTGTCAGGTACGACCCTGAAACGAAACGGCAAAGTATGGAATGGCTTTCTCCGGAATCCCCTCGTCTGGAAAATGCAAGAGCCGAAAATTCACTCATCAAGCTCGCTTTGAAAGGAAAGAGATTCGATTATATTCCTGACATCCAACGAAACGTGACAAGGCTTTTGAACACCGTCCCAAAGGAAGCCTTCTTGCAAAGTTTCCAGGACATGCGTCGCCGATCTCAGCAGTGCATAGTTATGGGAGGGGACTATTTCGAAAGACAGTAAAGCATTGTCAGGCATTGTTCATCTATGTTGATTGACCAGAACTATTCACCGAACTTTATTGTCAAAGGTTGTATATATATCGTAGTGTGTAGGTCTCTTAGTTTATCGATTTTCAGTCGTTATGGCTTCATGTAATCAGGGGAGATATGTGTCCTAAAGTTAAAAGAAAATATAACTCTTTTGCAAGAGTTCATTGCCTTCTGAAGTTTCATTGTTTGCTCGACAGTTGCATCAGTTAGTAGAACAATACAGTAATAACTTCTTCGACGTTAAAAACCTTTGGTACTTATTGTCATAAGTTCTATACTTCAGGAAATCCCTGGCTGGGGTACGATTTTTCCGCGTTTTTTTTTTTTGTGGTCTGGACCTACATCATTGACACAACACACATTTCTTCACATAAATACAACAAATCCGCCTACCAGGCATCACACGCGAAATATATCAAGATCTCTCACGCAAATTGAATTTTCCTGCAACATTCGGCAACTTCTCCAGATGTGCATTGTGGATCGCAGTCGTCTCGTGCATCGCAATGCAAGCCCTACTAGCGACGAAGTAGACCACTCATTCTACTGCAAGTACAGGTCTAAAACACTCGCTACAAATGCAGGAGTATCTACTACGAATATACATACACAAATACAACTCGTTCTTTGAAGAGGTTTACTGTGGAACTCCTATAAGTGCAATCAAGCAAGAATTTAGGGAGGAAAGTTTGCTGCTGTGGGGAAGAGAATGGGAAAATAAGTATGCATATATACTAGCAAATGCACTCGTGGTTTACTACTGTATTTTACCTCGTATACCTATTTCTACGTAAATTACAGTGCACACAGTGAGAAATTTATATTATTAAAGTTAATGACTTTCACGCTATCAAAGAAAAAATGGGGAGGACCCCATATCAATCAATCAATCAATCAATCAATACTGATCTGCATTTAGGGCAGTCGCCCAGGTGGCAGATTCCCTATCTGTTGCTTTCCTAGCCGTTTCCGAAATGATTTCAAAGAAATTGGAAATTTATTGAACATCTCCCTTGGTAAGTTATTCCAATCCCTAACTCCCCTTCCTATAAATGAATATTTGCCCCAATTTGTCCTCTTGAATTCCAACTTTATCTTCATATTGTGATTTTTCCTACTTTTATAAGCGCCATTCAAACTTATTCGTCTACTAATGTCATTCCACGCCATCTCCCCGCTGACAGCTCGGAACATACCACTTAGTCGAGCAGCTCTTCTTCTTTCTCTCAATTCTTCCCAACCCAAACATTGCAACATTTTTGTAACGCTACTCTTTTGTCGGAAATCACCCAGAACAAATCGAGCTGCTTTTCTTTGGATTTTTTTCAGTTCTTGAATCAGGTAATCCTGGTGAGGGTCAAATATACTGGAACCATACTCTAGTTGGGGTCTTACCAGAGACTTATATGCACTCTCCTTTACATCCTAACTACAACCCCTAAACACCCTCATAACCATGTGTAGAGATCGGTACCCTTTATTTACAATCCCATTTATGTGATTACCCCAGTGAAGATCTTTCCTTATATTAACACCTAGATACATACAATGATCCCCAAAAGGAACTTTCACCCCATCAATGCAGTAATTAAAACTGAGAGGACTTTTCCTATTTGTGAAACTCACAACCTGACTTTTAACCCCGTTTATCAACATACCATTGCCTGCTGTCCATCTCACAACATTTTCGAGGTCACGTTGCATTTGCTCACAATCTTGTAACTTATTTATCACTCTATAGAGAATAATATCATCCGCAAAAAGCCTTACCCCCGATTCCACTCCTTTACTCATATCATTTATATATATAAGAAAACATAAAGGTCCGATAACACTGCCCTGAGGAACTCCTCACTCAACTATTACAGGGTCAGATAAAGCTTCACCTACTCTAACTCTCTGAGATCTATTTTCTAGAAATATAGCAACCCATTCAGTCGCTCTTTTGTCTAGTCCAATTGCACTCATTTTTGCCAGTAGTCTCCCATGATCCACCCTATCAAATGCTTTAGACATGTCAATCGCGATACAGTCCATTTGACCTCCAGAATCCAAGATATCTGCTATATCTTGCTGGAATCCTACAAGTTGAGCTTCAGTGGAATAACCTTTCCTAAAACCGAATTGCCTTCTATCGAACCAGTTATTAATTTCACAAACATGTCTAATATAATCAGAAAGGATGCCTTCCCAAAGCTTACATACAATGCATGTCAAACTTACTGGCCTGTAATTTTCAGCTTTATGTGTATCACCCTTTCCTTTATACACAGGGGCTACTATAGCAACTCTCCATTCATATGGTATAGCTCCTTCGAGCAAACAATAATCAAATAAGTACTTCAGATATGGTACTACATTCCAACCCATTGTCTTTAGTATATCCCAAGAAATCTGATCAATTCCAGCCGCTTTTCTAGTTTTCAACTTTTGTATCTTATTGTAAATGTCATTGTAACCATATGTAAATTTTATTACTTCTTTGGCCTTAGTCTCTTCCTCTATCTCGACATTATCCTTGTAACCAACAATCTTTACATACCGCTGACTGAATACTTCTGCCTTTTGAAGATCCTCACATACACACTCCCCTTGTTCATTAATTATTCCTGGAATGTCCTTCTTGGAACCTGTTTCTGCCTTAAAATACCTATACATACCCTTCCTTTTTTCACTAAAATTTGTATGACTGCCAATTATGCTTGCAATCACGTTATCCTTAGCCGCCTTCTTTGCTAGATTCAATTTTCTAGTAAGTTCCTTCAATTTCTCCTTACTCCCACAGCCTTTTCTAACGCTATTTCTTTCCAGTCTGCACCTCCTTCTTAGTCTCTTTATTTCTCTATTATAATAAGGTGGGCCTTTACCATTCCTTACCACCCTTAAAGGTACAAACCTGTTTTCGCATTCCTCAACAATTTCTTTAAACCCATCCCAGAGTCTGTTTACATTTTTATTTACCGTTTTCCACCGATCATAGTTACTTTTTAGAAACTGCCTCATACCTGCTTTATCAGCCATATGGTACTGCCTAACAGTCCTACTTTTAAGACCTTCCTTTCTATCGCATGTATTTTTAACTACCACAAAAACAGCTTCATGATCACTAATACCATCTATTACTTCAGTTTCCCTATAGAGCTCATCTGGTTTTATCAGCACCACATCCAGGATATTTTTCCCTCTGGTTGGTTCCATCACTTTCTGAATCAGCTGTCCTTCCCATATTAACTTATTTGCCATTTGTTGGTCATGCTTCCTATCGTTCGCATTTCCTTCCCAATTTACATCTGGCAAATTCAGATCTCCCGCTACAATCACATTTCTTTCCATGTCGTTTCCCACATAGCTGACTATCCTATCAAATAATTCCAAATCCGCATCAGTGCTACCCTTTCCCGATCTCTACACTCCAAATATATCAAGTTGCCTATTATCTTTAGAAATGAGCCTTACACCTAGAATTTCATGTGTCTCATCTTTAACTTTTTCGTAGCTTACAAATTCTTCTTTCACCAGAATGAAAACTCCCCCTCCCACCTTTCCTATCCTATCTCTACGATACACACTCCAGTGCCGTGAGAAAATTTCTGCATCCATTATATCATTTCTCAGCCATGATTCAACTCCTATTACAATATCTGGTAAATATATATCTATTAAATTACTTAATTCTATTCCTTTCTTTACAATACTTCTACAGTTAAACACTAACAATTTTATGTCATCCCTACTTGATTTCCAGTTCCCTGTTCCCTTATCACCGCTCCCTACGCCATCCCGTTTCCCTGAATGTACCTCCCTATTACCCTTCCAAACAAATTTCCTAACTTATACGTACCACTGCGGTTTAAATGAAGGCCATCCGAGCGCAGATCCCTATCTCCTACCCACCCATTAGGATCTAGAAATTTCACTCCCAGTTTCCCACATACCCACTCCATAGTCTCATTTAAATCCCCATTCACCCTCCAGTCAGTATCCCTCCTACACAGTATTCCACTAATAACAATCTCCGCCTTCTTAAACTTCACCCGTGCTGCATTTACCAGATCCCACACATCTCCAACTATGTTGGTACTTATATCAGCTTGCCTTACGTTGTTGGTACCAACGTGAAACACTACCACCTTCTCCTTCCCCTCCTCCCTCTCTTCTACTTTCCTCAACATCTGCCTCAACCTAATTCCTGGATAACATTCTACCCTGGTTCCCTTTCCTCCACACACTTTCCCCACGTATCTAATGATGGAATCCCCCATGACCAGAGCCTCAACCCTACCCACCTCACTTGATCCCCTCCCCTCCTGGTCAGCCCTATCTTTCCTGATAGCTGCAAAAGCTACTTCCTCCTCCCTTTTCTCCTTCCCATGACCCTGTTCCACCTGTCTTTTCCTATCCTCTACTCTACATTTCCCTTTCCTACATTTTCCCTTCCTCCTACTTCCATGCATCTCAGCAACAGTTCCCTGTCCTTCATCTTCCCTCTGTTGTTCTACCCGGAGTGACTCGTGCCGATTTTGCACAGACACCTGTCCTGAATTCTGATCCTGAATAGAGCCCTTGGCCTGCAATCTCCTTCCCCTTAGAACATTAGACCACCTGTCTTCTACAACTCCTCCCTTTCCTTCCCCTCCCTATTGTACACCTACTGTAACCTGTACATTGTTTGAAGGAGTCCTATCTTCCTTCCTGTCTTCTGTGAGAATCCTAATTATCTCCCTCAAACTTTCCAACTCCTCCCTCATACCCCTCAATGCCTCACCACACCCACAATAAGTACACTCGCGCTCCTTAGCCATTCTTTACGGGGGAAAAATTATAAATTAAAAAAATAAAGTAACTTATTTGCAAAAAAAAAAAATGAACGGAGGGATATATTGTCTGAGATAGTACACAACAATAAGGTAATTAATATACGACTACACTACAATACTACTTAGTCGAGCTCTATTTTTTTATCCTACAGCCCCTAACAGGATAAAAACTGCTGTTAATTACTGAATATCGAAAGTAATACACAAGAACTACACAATTCCAAACTGCAATTAAGCCTATCCTAATTTCAACAATATTTTAGTAAGAGTTTCTACGGATACCTCTACTACACCAGTACTACACAAATATTTTACAATAATAAAATAAGCACACTAAATTCTAATAGGATATTACTCGTATACTACTGTACAGTACACTACAGTAATTTTTAAACTACTTTCAGACGTATCCTAATTACGATACCGGTACCGTACCGTATGTCACTACTAAGCACAACAGATATGAAATTTGCAAGATGTTTCCCATGCAATGTGCGTGTGGAAAAATGTCGGTGATAATGGCAGGACACATTTACTACTGCCATTCACAACGGAGATCGGGAGTTTCCACTATAACTACTATAACTTGCCAACTGCCTTTCACAACAGATGGAATATTTTCATTATAAATCCCCCTGTGGGTGGGGGCGATAAAATAACACACACGATATACCTACCTGTCGTAAGAGGCGACAAAAAGGGCCCAAGGGGCTATGAACTTTGTAACGTGGGTTGGGGACAACGGGGCCCTTAGCTGAGTCCTGGCATCGCTTCCACTTACTTGTGCCAGGCTCCTCACTTTCATATGTCCTATCCGACCTTCCTTGGTTAACCCTTATTCTTTCCCGTTCCCAACGGTATTATGTTTTTGAGGTCTAGGGAGCCTTTCGTTTTCACGGACTTCGTTGCCCTTGTATTTCTTTGGCCGATACCTTCATTTTCCGAAGCATCGAATCCCTTCAATTTTTTCTCTCTGATTAGTGTTATATAGAGGATGATTGCCTAGATGTGCTTCCTCTTAAAATAATTGCCACCACCAACACTTTTCATTATAAAGACAGGCCCCTTATACTGATGCCAGTCACAACCGAGTTTGAGATATTTGAATATAATCGACAAATGCAAGTCTATCGAACGTATAAATATTCGAGATACGACAATAAGTTATAGGACTAAAACTGTACTACAGATCTTTCCAAATTGAACAGCGTTGTGATATAACTTACCGTTTAGCTAGCAGTTACCATGAAACGAAGGTTTGCAAAGTCATTAAAATTGCCTCCATATTTCGATATTCTCCAAACGTGATACGTTTGAACAACTTGCAATGTTTCCTCAAAGGAAAGAGTGTCAAGGTTTGAAGATTAGCACACGCAAATAAACGGAGAAATTAAGGAAGAAAGTAATAGAGTTAAGAAAGTTTAATTAATAGAAAATAGGATTTTAACTGAGGACAGCCGGATAGGATAAGTATGTAAATACCAAGTTGATGTATTGGAAAACGAAATGTCCCTCACCAAAATGTGATGATACAACTTACTGTTATAAAAAGGCGGTAACAGAGGAGAAATTTAGCGGCAGGGATTCTTAGATAATCAGATAAGAAGATGAATTACGGTGTTATACTTAAACCTGAAGAGGCAAGGCAGAGGCAAGAAATTAAAGCGGAAAACAGAAGTTGAAGAGAAATACAGCAATAATTATGGTACCATACTTGAAACAACGGAGAGACTTTCCATATAATTTTCTTGGTAATAATACAGGAGTGGTTTACCATCGCCTTCTCATGCGCAGTCATAATGTGCTTGCCGTTGACACGTAGGTGTACATCCGCCTTAAACATTCACCTACACTGCTGCCGACCAGCACTAGGAGGCAGTCACTCCTAACATGCAGAACAGCCACTGCTTTATGCTTTCAGGTGGCATTTCCTCCACCCTGGGGATCATCAACCAACCTAAAGGGACTCATCCGCCCGAAGCCGTTGGATAAATAGGGAGAAGATGTAGAGTTTGGAGGATTTGATCTTCATAGCAGCCGAAATCAGCCAAAGTGGAGATTGCGATCCTGATATCAAAGGAAGGATTTCGCTTGGACGAATCGCTATTATGACTATGTCCCCAATCTGGAAGGGCAAAGATATCAATTTGGCTACCAAGTACAGATTAGTCATTGCGATTATATTCCCACTGTTTATGCATGGATGTGAGAGCTGGACGCTGAAACAGGCAGACAAAAGGAAGAGCGACGCTTTTGAGCTCTGATGATGGCGAAGACTCTTACGAATACTATGGACTACAAAAAACACCAATAAGTTAGTTTTTGAGCGCATCAAGCTCCGCATGTCATTGGTCGGTTATATTATGAAGCTGAGACTAGCTTACTTTGGCCACGTTATGCGGTCAGAAGCATTGGAAAAATCGATCACGCTAGGAGTAATCAGCGCTACAAGAAGACCAAGTCGCCAGAGGAATCGTTGGTTAGACACCATTTAAAGAGACACCACCCTCATTCTGGAAGAACTAAAGGAGGCAGTGCTGAACCGGACAACTTGGAGAGCGCTAATTCATAGATTCATTCGCCGATAGTCGTCGACTGAACGGATGACATCATCACATCATGCACGGTTGGCTCAGAAAGAGCATCCACTAGTAAAACTGAGCCAAATTTACTAGTGTTGACCTGAAGTAATTTAGAGAAGGCCATGAAAGAGGCTTATTAGTTTTTAACTTTCTGGATTATCTTGAACATGGAACGTCAAAGAACCCTAAACAATTAATTTTATTATAAAGTTCCACCTATATGTTTAAATATTTCCGATTCTAGTTAAAGATGGCCACAGAATAAGGGCGAAACATATGCTAGGTTTTCAGATTAATTTTTAATAATATTATGATTAAGTATTGAATAGCTGGAACTTCGCCATATTCGTCAACTGACTGCTTTATCGAAAATCCACTGAGTGTGGGAAAATGAGCACCAATAAGAATCCTCTATATACTGTCCAGGGAGACATTTTACTCATACGACCTGAGGAACAAACAGTTACTCCCAGGTACAGAACAATATACGAAATAACTGGAGAGAAGAAAAGCTAAGAGTATAGAGATAGACCTAGACTTCTACGTCACAAACCCAAAGATGGAGAGAAACTGGATGAAAGAAAATCAGGAACTACGACACGTCGTGACTAGATAGCCATTCACGGTTTTCATCACAAAATATGCGCGACCAAATCATACCACAATCCCAACAAAAATTGTGTATGTAAGCTGTTAAACCGAGAATGTGGCAAATACCACCTAACAGAGTGCACTGAAAGAACAATGTCATTAACTGAATACTGTAAGATGTAACAATTTTGTTTGGCCTTTCGGATACAATAAATTATTATTATTATTATTATTATTATTATTATTATTATTATTATTATTATTATTATTATTCGTAAATTGAGTACATTAATTTAAATGTCAATACGGAACCCAAAGTGAAATTAATAAATTACAACTACCGCCATAGTCATGACCCTTGATAGATTAGAACGTCGTACGTACATTGGTTTCTAGCTCTGCAAGAAGTAGGAGAACCGTTCAACGCCTCAAGGTATCCGATGTAGGTATTGTTGAAGCAGCCGTAGTGCTTTCTCCTTTGCTTCGTTAAGAAATGAATTAATCATTCCACTCATTAGTAACCTAAACAGTGTTAGGGAACACATTTCCCACTTGAGAAGGGTGACTCTGAGCTCACCTTGATCTTAATTACCCCTTTCTCCCCATGTAACGACCAAGTTTTACCTATTACAATCGATTTCTTATGAATTGTTCTAAATCCCCTGCTGTTGTTAACCTTAATTGGCTTCTTTCCTCCCTCGCTTCCTTGCTCCCCCTATGTAACAAGTTTCTTCTTTATCGGCCTTCTTTTTCTAGGCACCACTCTTCTCCTTTACACAGCATCCATTGTTCTGTCAGCTCTTTCCTACCGTTCCTTCTTTTCCACCCTACCCTACCCTCTCCCTTAATTACCAGGCCCCCTTCCCCCACCCTTCTTCTTTTTAGAATGTTTATATTCCTGTTCCTCTTCCTCACCCCACCCCCGGCCCTCCTCTTACTTCGCTAATCCCTGGCTCCACGTGGAAGGGACTAGGACGAAGTGCACAGGATCATAAAGTTTATGTAATTGAGATGTTTAAAGAGACTTGTTTATCATTCTCCGCCATTAGCAATGAAAGCTTTTCGAAGGGTTAAATTACATGGAGTCTTGTTAATGTTAGTGCGAATTATTTCGCCGTCTCAAATTCAACGTACTTCTCCTTAATGGGGCATAATGTTATGAGATTATTGTAAAATTAAATAAAATATTGGGTTAATACAATAATTCAAATTAAATCCAGTTTTGTAACTTTACAATCTGTAAATTTCATCCTAACAAGTTTGATTATGCCCCATTTCTGATTTAACAGTGTAAAACAACAATTTAATTAATTTTCTAAAACATCTGTATTTACCAATTAAATACAGTTAGTAATAATTACAGTATTTAATTTATATCTAGCAATGCAGAAATAAAATTATTTAAATTTCATTTAATATTTTTATTAAGCTTACTTGTATTTTTACTTTTGCATTTCTTTGAGTTGTATTGAAGTTAGTATTTTTAAAAAAGCTGTATTATGTAGATAGTTCCTTTTTTCTTTGTTTGTATATATATTCATATATTTGTTTTAAACGTTAGTGTTATTTGCAGTTCATAGTATTTTAAGTTTGTCAATTGCATTGCATTAATAAGTAATAATATGTGTGTGGTTATGTGTAAGAAAGCACCAGGAGCCCTAACTTCGCCACGAATAATAAAGGCTTTGTCTATCTATCTATCTATCTATCTATCTATCTATCTATCTATCTATCTATCTATCTATCTATCTATCAATCTATCTATCTATCTATCTATCTATCTATCTATCTATCTATCTATCTATCTATCTATCTATCTATCTATCTATCTATCTATCTATCTATCAATCTATCTATCTATCTATCTATCTATCTATCTATCTATCTATCTATCTATCTATCTATCTATCTATCTATCTATCTATCTATCTATCTATCTATCTATCTATCTATCTATCTATCTATCTATCTATCTATCTATCTATCTATCTATCTATCTATCTATCTATCTATCTATCTATCTATCTATCTATCTATCTATCTATCTATCTATCTATCTATCTATCTATCTATCTATCTATCTATCTATCTATCTATCTATCTGACTATCTATCTATCTATCTATCTATCTATCTATCTATCTATCTATCTATCTATCTATCTATCTATCTATCTATCTGACTATCTATCTATCTATCTATCTATCTATCTATCTATCTATCTATCTATCTATCTATCTATCTATCTATCTATCTATCTATCTATCTATCTATCTATCTATCTGACTATCTATCTATCTATCTATCTATCTATCTATCTATCTATCTATCTATCTATCTATCTATGACAATGTTAAACTGGAAATTCAGTGTGCACATTCCTAAGAAATATTACTGTAATAATACTGTTAAACCTGCCTTTAGTGGAACCATTATGAACCGGAGAACTATCCATATCGTAACAGTTTCCCAGTTCCGTCAATTTATGGTTTAATATTCATGTAATATAACCTGTATTTAGTGGAACCTGCCGGACAAGGAAGCGGAAAGAAATTTTGCGACTATAACGGAAAAATTCTGTAAATTTCCTTCCTAACTCTATTCAGTACATGTGTATTCCAAATGGATCTAAGATGGCCGAGATACTGATTGCTACAACAAACTCTCCAACAGTGTAATAATGGAAATGTCGGTGCAGAAAATTACATTACCATTGATCTAAAAGTTGAGACGAAGGCGGCGTTAAGAAAACGAGAAGTTCGTCACCCATCACCTCTAAGAAAAGGAACAGAGAAAAATGGCGATGATGACGAGAATGAAGACGATGAAGGTGAAGCCCTACCAACATGCCCTATCAATCGTAAAGGACATTCAGTCTATTTCGCTAACGAAAAATGATGCGAAAATGCTCGACATTATTTGCCTTGCTGAAATTTTAATTGAGAACCGTGCATACTAGGTATAGTTGAGTCCAGCGTACAATTCTGGATTACTGGAAGAAGTAAATCACAGTACTGTACTGTATTACTAATGGTGGCATTCCTATAAAACATGTAATGAGTGTTAAATCATTGTATACACTGCACTACTGTGAACTGTGAGGAGGTTCTAAGCAAGAATAGACTTGTGTTAGCGCAGATAAACCAGTTTATATCAATGTGTGATTCGAGTCATTATTGTATAAAATCGTACGAGGGTCGATTCATAATATGTAACAACTTTTTTCTCGCGAACAGGATACAACACGGAAAATCTAAGATATGCATTTGGAAATATAGGGCAGATACTTATGCATAGTGCCTGAAGACAAATTCTGACTTCAGGATATTCTCGTAGGAAAGGGACAGAACGCAGGCCATTAGTAAACATTGTTTTACTATGGTATAGACAGCAAATACACAATACTACGTACAAATGACAGCTCTCCACTGGTTACAGACCTTAGAAATAATCACCCAAAGTTTCCACTGTGCGTTGCCAGCGTTGGAGCACGCGCTGAAAGCCATTCGCTGCATGTGTATCGCTAACGTGTGACACCTCTCCCTGAAATGCTGTTACGATGTCCTCTTTGTTAGCAAACCGTTGTCTACGTAATGGCTTCTTGGCTTTGGAGATTAGATCATAGTCACACACTCAATGCTTCCCGCAGCTCTGCATGGCACTGGCTTGAAATTCTGCTGCGGAGAACTGCTATTTTAATATACAATCGTTGCTCCTGCTTGTTGACATCCATTTTGTGACGCTCTCACTCACACACTGAACTTGGGGTCATGCTTAGACCCAAGTACATACGCAAGTACATATCGTACGTTTCCAAATGCGAATCTTAGATTTTCCGTGTTGTCTCCTGTTCGCGAGATCTGGCCTGGTGCCGAAGAGGGCCTTGTATGCGGAAGGCACTCAGGATCAGACTACTGAGCTGGGGCAGCGGAATGAGTGTCATGCTCCGACGCAGAATGCCGCGGTAAACAAATACATTATTTAATTCTGGAGACATTCATTATGTTTGAGAAACTTAAAACTATGGCGTTCAGTCCCACGCAATCCTTCAGTGGTCACAAAGTATAAAGAATCCCGAATTACCAGGGAATATCAGAAGCATGGTTAAAGTAATTAAAATCCACTTCGTCAACCAGTAAATGAACCGTCCGGATGTGGACACAATGGGAATAAGCGAATTAAGATGGCCCGGCATAGGACAATTCTTTGTGTAGGATCACATTGTGTACTGCACGGCAAACAATATATCGTCGCTTGACCGGTAAAAGGTTGTATCCCACAATACTCTTCCTGTCCATTATTCTCCTTAAGACTGGTCACGCCTCCCAGCCACGTATGGATACGCAGTCCATCAGAACAATGTCCGTTGTGTTCGTTTTCCTATGTCGCTGATTAAACGAAAATGAACCTTACATGCATTGTACACTAGGAGTGCGTAAATACGTAATGCAAACGTACATTCCTACAGTACGGTACTGTAAGGTTCACTTTCCTTTACACATGGGCATAGGAAAATGAACACAACAAAATTTGTTCTGATGGTTTGCATATATATACGTGGCTGGGAGGCGTGACCAGTCTTAAGGAGAATAATTGATAGGAAGAGCTTTGTGGAATACAACCTTTTACCGGTCGAGCGACGATATAGAAACATAAGAATGATCCTAAAACAAAGTATGAAAGGCACGAAAATCACGGAAATGGTGCGAGCTGCCAAGGATAAATGGATGAAAGGAAACTGTGAGGATATCAAAGAATTCCAAATCAAGCGCGATTTCACCAACGAATACAGAAAATTAGAGAAATCGCCGGCATTTGTAAGCCGAAATCTACTATATTTCTATTGTATAATCACAGAAAATTAGCGTTAAATATCGACGGAAAACTGGGAATATGGAAAATATGCACTGAAAAACTCTTTCCAGATGACTGAGATGATAACCCAGACATTTTCTTCACGACTTGTCCCCAAAACTGGAGAGCTAAGTTGAAAAAGCACTCGAGAAATTAAAAATGGAAAAACAACAGGTCCGGCGGAGATACACTGAATGTGATGGGTTACAAAGCCTCGAGAAAAATTTCAACACCATCTACGATCCGGGAGCGATCTAAGGTGTCATTGCTGAAGAAGGAGACCTGTGAATGATTCTAAACCATTAGTCTGATGGATCAAGCCTTTAAACTCTTTCTAAAGATTATCGAAGCTAGGATCTACAAGATCTTGTGCACATACAAAGGGAAACGAACAGTTATTTATTCTGCTTTTATCTTCCCTAACATTGGAAGAAGGTCTATGGCCTATGTAAAACTGGAATATACTATAAAAATATACATTATCGCTAACATATTTTACACCAAGTGCACACAAGTGAGAGTATAACACAAACTGACCAAGCAAGTTGAATCCACAGTTACTCAGAAACGCAGAAACCCTGACGGACCTGGCAGTGGGCATTCACAATGATGGGAAGTACGCAAGCAACATCCGGTACGCAGGTTTCACAGGACTGTTGATCACCAACCTGGAAGCCGACATTGTAAGAGCTGCCAGCGAAGCTTACGACTTAGAACTTGATATTAAAAGGATTGAATTCACAATGAAGTAAATAACAACCTAATGGGGGGAAACGAAAAGATCAAGAGAGTTGAACGTATCATCTATTTGGGAAGCCGACTCAATACGCACTGCGACCAAAAAAAAAATTCTGGACACTGTCAAACAGCCTAAACTGGAATAATTTGGTCAAGTCATTCTGAAAAAGAGCGATATTGCATACTTCAAAGCAGCAAGATTTTTCTGGGTTATTACCTTCAACATATTGCTGTTTCAAAAATGTTGTGAACTTTAGGCTGGAGAAATTTGTGAATAAGGAGACAAAAAGCTCAGTTAAGGGGAATATTCCGTGCTGTCAGTGGAGAGATGACTTCGAATGACATCAGTAGAGAATAAGCATGAGTAGAGTATTTTAAAAGTAGGAAGGAACAGGTCGAATTTGGCGAGAAGGAAACAGGGATGAATAATTTACTAAAGGACATGTTCGATAAATTTACAATTTCTTTGAAGTCATTTAAGCTAATGGCAAAGTCTGCAGATCAGTGTTGATTGATTGATTGATTGATTGATTGATTGATTGATTGATTGATTGATTGATTGATTGATTGATTGATTGATTGATTGATTGATTGATTGATTGATTGATTGATTGATTGATTGATTGATTGATTGATTGATTGATTGATTGATTGATTGATTGATTGATTGATTGATTGATTGTCCTTTAAAATGTGGATATATCCCAGAATTAGGTCAGGTCACCAACGAGGAGATACTGCGTTGTACAGAGAAATCATATGAAATCTCAACCGTCACAAAATGCAGGAAAGCAGTCAATTTCAGAATCTGACGAATATAACCTGAAACAATTGATTGTAGAAGGCAAGGTTGAACGGAAATATTAATGTGAGCGAAAAAGTTTATTCTGGGGGCTGAAACTCGGATAGTTTTTCAACTTCCACTTTCAAGTGAGAAACACAAAATCGGGAGATAGTGGATTTGAACCCCGATGTCGGTAGTCCTGAAGATTGTTTTCCGCGGTTTCCAATTTTCACACCAGACAAATGCTGGGGCTCTTCCTCAATTAGGGCCACGGTCGCTTCCTTCCCACTTCTAGCCCTTTTCTATCACATCCTCGCCATAAAAATTAGGAAACAAATCACTCTCTAAAGGTCAGCAACCTTCTGTGTAGAGACGTACAATAAAAAGACTAATTAATAGGGGCTGCCATTTGGGAAATAAAAGAAGCGCTTGACTTACGGGGAAAGAATAAGTTTTCGGTTCCCTGCGGGAAATTCAGAAATTCAGAAAGAGCATTTATACTTCTTGAAAAGTATTTTGGCAGCAGTGGGCTGACGAACTGACTGGTGATGTCCATTAGACCGTGCCATCACTCCATCTAGTTGTCAAATGAAACGACAGTAACAGCAAATCTCTTATGTGACATCCACTATTTGCAGTATGCTACTAGTTGAATATCATGCCAGGCTTCCAAGTCCCTAAGTGGAGACTAATTTGTTGGATGATGCTATATGTGGGGAGGTAATATCGAGTTTGCAGAAAACTTTGCATAGGGTGGGTGGATCTGGGCTCGCAAGTGGATATGCACAGTATATCCTATTCAATTAGGACCATCCATTACTGTAAATTTGCCGCTCATATTACATTCCTTACTCATTAAAAGTTCTTAATACGTCTGCTAAACTTGTACACAGACATTAAAGCATTTCACAATCTGCATACTCTTGATGTCTTTCTTCAAAGACGTAATGAATTGAAATTCATTTTTAATTATTCTCCCATTAAACTTTATAGCGACTTCCATTCCCTTCTCCATTCTCTTCCGCTTTCTTGCATTTATTATCAATCTGGATTAAATTTGGAAAGAAGAACATATTCAACTTGGTTAAAAATAACTCAAAATGACAAGATGAAATAACTAATTATAGACTGTTACAAATTGAATGAAATGGTTATTAATTACGACCATGAAGAAGTTTCAGTTTAGATCTTTAAATTAATCCACGAACTGGTTGCGTTTGCGCTCACTTCACCTGATTTTAAAATCAGAGTGAATTACAACTAAAATAATATAGGTGAGAAGAGAACGTCATATGCATCAACACCCAGGCAGTAAGCAGTGTCGCAATAGTTTTTAGTTCTCTGATCTCAGAAGACGACAAAACGTCGCGACACATTTTCACATTAAGAATGAAAAATTTAATTAATAACAGAATCTTCCCGTTAGGGGAATAGGCACTGTAAAATAAGCGAATATAGCATTTTTGTTATAAATATGTGTGAGAGATGGCGATCATCCGAAAATTTGGGTAGCGAAACCCTGTCATGTGTGACGTGATGTTACGTAGGAACAGTACATTGAGCGCAGGCCGTGCATCTGTACGATATGATCATCCATCAATACTTCACATCACAGCCTGCAGGGTTGCTAGGTAACATCGTGTCACATATTTTATTATAAAGTTTATGATCATTTGATTTTCCAAAAGGAAAATATAACAACATCATTTGTTCTTAATTTGTTTACGCGTATCGGAACCTGCTAATAAAATGGCCACATGCTATGTTATGAATCACCAGTCCATAGACAGGTTTGAAGCAGCTCTCTGCGCCACCCTATCCTGTGCTAAACTTTTCATTTCTACATAACTGCTGCATCGTACATCTGTTCTAATCTGCTTGTCATATTCATCCCTTGGTCTACCTCTACCGTTCCTTCCACCTACACTTCCCCCATAAACCAACTGAACGAGTACTGGGTGTATTCAGTTGTGCTCTATCATTCTGTTTCTTCTTCTTGTCAAATTTGACCAAATGGATCTCCTCACACCAATTCGTTACAGTATCCATTCATGATTCGATCTATCCATCTCACCTGAAGCAATCTTCTGTAACACCATATTTCCAAAACATCTATTATCTTTCTTTCTGAGTAGTTATGTCCATGTTTTATTTTCATACAATGCCGCACTCCAGATGAAAGTCTTCAAAAACATATTTCTAATTCCTATGTCAATGTTCGAAGTGAGCTAATATCTTTCTCTAAGAAAGGCCTTCCTTGGTTGTGCTAGTCTGCATTTTATCTCCTCCTTATTTCTGCCATCGTTCGTTATTTTACTACCCAAGTAACAATAGTCATCTACTTCTTTTATGACTTCATTCCCTAACCGAAAATTACCTACACCACCTAACTTGGTTCGACTGCACTCCATTATTTTTTTGGGACTTATTAATTTTCATCTTCTACTTCTTATGCAAGACTCTGTCCATACTATTCAGCAATTTCTGAGGATCGTCTGCAGTCTCAGGTAAAACAACATTATCATCGGCAAATCTCAGCTTTTTGCTTTTCCCTCCTTGGATTGTGATTCCCTTTCCAAATTATCCTTTGATTTTTCACTTCCTGTTCTGTATGAACATTGGAAAGGAGGGGGAACAAACTGCAGTCTTGTCTCACTCATTTCTGGTTTGCTGCTCCTTTTTCAAATCCCTCGATTCTTATCACTGCAGATTGATTTTTATACAGATTTTAGAAAATTCTTCGTTCTCGGTATCTGATCCCGATTATCTTCTTAATCTCAAATAGCTTGGTCCAATCAGTATTATCGAATGCTTTTTTTCTAGATCTGCGAGCGCCATGTACGTGAACTTGTCCTTCTTAATTCGATCCTCTAAGATCTGACGTAAAGTCAGGATTACTTCACGTGTTCCTTCATTTTTTTCTGAAACCAAATTGATCTTCTCCCAACTCAGTGACAACTTGTCTTTCCCTTCTTCCCTAAATAATACGTGTTAAAAATATTGCAGGCGTGGCCAGATATAACTACGAAATTAAAAACACTGGCGGGAAAAATGCAATACGGTAACTGTGTGCGTTACTTTATTTACACCGAGTGAGTTAGCTGCGCTGTTAGGTTCACTTAGCTGTGAGCTTGAATACGGGAGTGGTAGGGTTCGAGTTCCACCGTCGGTAGCTCTGGAGATGGTTTTCTATGGTTTCCCATTTTCACACCAGGCAAATATTGGTGCTGTACCTTAATTTAGGCCACGACCACTTCCTTTCCAATCCTATCCGTTTCTCATCCTTGCGTCGTCAAAACCTTCAATGCATTAGTGGGACGTTCAGACCACCAGAAAGAAAAAAATGTCAGTACATGATCAACAATGCAGGCTAAGCAAAGCGATAGAAACCGAATGTTGAAGTTGCTTAACGCCACATCAGAACGAATTGCACCCGCACGTGCAGCTACGCAGGCTTGTATACTCGCATGTAGACCATCGTGCAGGTGATGAATATCCTCCTGCAGTTTAGTATTCCAAGATTGTTGCACCTCTCTTGCAGTTATGCAAGGCTTGTTATTGGCCGTGTAGTCTAGGCTTGATAATCCTGGTTACCTTCGACAACTGATCACCGAGACATACCACGCTGTTATCCTTACACGTTTCAATGAGCGAGAATACCTTGACCATGTCGTGCTAAAATCTGTCAACATGTCGAATATGTGTTGCGCTGAGTATGCAGGATATCCTGCTTCCCACTTACACACCACCATATAGTAGTCCGACCTCACAACGTAACATTTGATAAAATTGGTCTTTTTCAGGAACAAATAAAAATTCATTCCTTGGAACAAGTAGGTTTGTGCTCATATCACTTCTACTGTAAATATCATAAAGGGAAAACAATATTGCACCATTTTAGGAACTGAACTTGTTTCCTAGTATCTTGGCTCTGCAACAACAGCGATGAGTGATTTAGTCACCTAAGTTACGGAAATCCGTTGGGTATGGCTGTCAGGTAGAAAATATATTCATAGTCCTAGTAAACACCCACTATCCACAAGTAAGATAGTGTTATTCTCGCCTGTAATCGTTTAGAACATTTATTACAGAGTAGTCTACGTTACGAAAAGGCTATAGGATCATGTACCCATGTTTTTAGGTTGGATGTGATATACGAAAGGTGGTGGTGGTGATTATTGTTTTAAGAGGAAGTACAACTAGGTAACCATCCTCTATATAACACTAATCAGAGAGGAAAAATGGAAGGGGTCAGACACTTCGAAAAATGAAGGTATCGGCCAAAGGAAGACAAGGGCCACGAAGGGCGTGAAAATGAAAGACTCCCTAGCGTTCGCAAACCTAATAGCGTCGGGGTCGGAAAAGAACAAGAGTTGACCAAGGGTGGTCGGATAGGATAGCTGAAAGTGAGGAGACTGGCACAAGTAAGTGGAAGCAATGTCAGGACTCAGCTAAGGGCCTCGTGGTCGCCAACCCACGCTCCAAAGTTCAGAGACCCTGAGGCCCCTTTCAGTCGCCTCTTACGACAGGCAGGGGTTACCGTAGGTGTTATTCTACCGCCCCCACCCACAGGGGGGTGTGATATACGAAACAGTGGCTCTATGAATTGTTAATGATTTTTAGCAGAATTTATATTTAGATTCTGCAACGTACGGTGAGTTTCTCTTATCGGTTGGTCGGCAGGCACGCCAAGCTCATCTCCCTCCTGTTGACTCATCACTTCCCGTTACACAGCGCAGCGCCGTGCCCGCACTTCGCAGTTCAGGTCCGTGCTTAGAACGTGTATTAAGCGTTGATCTGTCGCTCCAACTGTTCTCGAGTTGTGAAGTGTTACTTCGGGGTATAATTCTCATAATTCCTCCAAATGTGTACGCGGTAGGAGAAAGGGCATTTATGTACGATAATTATGTTAAAACAGAATGTTGCAGGTGATTTGTAACTCATTTTCTTGGTGCACACCTTCCACACAGAGAGACCATGCGGAAACTCGAAAATAAATTGAGAGGAACTGGTAGAACTCGATAAGAAACGAAGTGTTGGTACACGTGCACTTAACGAGGAGAAAGTAAATTAAATTGCAGAAAGATTAGAATATACTCCTACAAAATTACTACGACGACTTGGACAACAATCCGAGGTTTCGAAGAGCTCAACATGGCGTACTACGAAAATGTTAAAATTGAAACAAACCATACAAATTTTCTAAGACGATACCAGAAATGTGTGGATGCAGGAGGAGAACATTTCCAACATCTCCTATCATGAGGTATGAACTTGTTTTCTTAATTCTAATTTTCCTAATTTTAATTGTTATTTAAAGTCACGCACGGATACAGTGAGTGAAGTGCTGTCGTTGTTTCTATGGCGCGGAGCGGGGAGTGATGAGTCAACGGTATGGAGATAAGCTGGGCGCGTCTGCCGGCCAACCGATAAGATAAATTCACTGTATATATAAACCTGGCCACATGGTATATGCGTAGTGTGCCTGCCCCTTACCCGGAGACCTCAGGTTCGACTCGTGAGCGGGTCAGAGAATTTTACCTGGATATGAGGGTTGTTTCGAGGTCCACTCATCCTACGTAATTACAATTGAGGAACTATCTGACGGTGAGATGGTGACCCTGGTATAGAAAGCCAAGAATAACCAGCGAGAGGATTCGTCCGGCTGACCACACGATACCTGGTAATCTGTAGACCTTTGGGTTGAGAATCGGTCGCTTGGTAGGTCGTTAAAAAGTAGTTATTGAGACGAAAATCAAATAAGATTATTATTATTATTATTATTATTATTATTATTATTATTATTATTATTAATCCGGGGTATCTGTGGAAAGCACAGAAGTGAAAGAAGGTGCGGGCTTGAATGGGTCTAACTACAATATCAAGAATTGGATTAAAATTTTACCAAAGGTTATGTTTCTTTCAATATTAAAAAAAAAAAACTTAACAACTTTCCACTAGGTGAAATCACAATGAAAAATCGGGTACAATGACAATCTTGAAACGAGACTTGGAAGAATCCAAGATTTAGACCATTAAAAATTTTGGGCTTCAAGCCCATAGTTTTACAAATTCTGACCTACGAGCTCATTTTACAATCCAAACTTTCAATTCAAAATTAGGAACAATTTTAGTCAAGGGCAGAAATCCCCTTGTTCAAGAGCACTTGCTCCCTAAATTTCAATACCTAGTCTTCCAGAGGCACCCTTCACTATTACAAAACTTTGAAACGAGCTAATAGGCTCTCGGTTTCTTCCAGCCTACTCAAGGAAACATCAAAATCTTACAATCTCTGGCCTCTCAAGGCGCAACTTACAAATTCAAATAGTCTTAAACTGGGGTATCTAGTACCCAACTTACGGGGCCTTTGCGGAAAAGGACAGGTTAGATAAACAGCCCGAACACAAACTGAATGGAGGCGTACACTGCGCTCCCAGATAATGAAAATTTAAAACCTACAGGGCTCTCGGCCGATGTAACTGGGGCTAGTCCCAAACTACTGAGGTGGCTCGCATGGGAATAACTTTAATATATTACAGTCAAGAAAGGCTGCGAAAACGTAGTCACCTCAAACCAAGATGAAGGGGAGCTCGAGAGGGTAACTTACTCTCAATCTACGATTTACAGTTAAATCTTAACGAAATTTTTACATTAGCCGAAAGAAGATTAACATTTTAGAAAGGTTTCTTACATAGTTAAAGATTTTAATCTTCCCCTCGGATTAATTTGCGGATACAGCAAGGAAGATAGAATTTATTCAGCCATTACCTTGTAGATGTTCTGCCAGCCAAAGGAAGAGGCGCCCCGCCTCCTGCCTTAACACACACACTTATAAAGACAGCGATCAATTGACAAGGTAACCAGAAATTCCGCAGTTTATATACCCTCAGGGAAGGTTCGAGAGAATTCAGGATTAATCAGGACACACCCTCTTAATTTTTATTGGCAAATTCAAAGTGGACAAGGAATGCGGGATTGGTTGAACATTAATTACAATAAATTATTGGCCAGATTCAAAACTGACGGAAAGAAAAAGAATTATTGCCAACCCAAAAATAAATGAAGATAGATTCAGTTATGGAAAACCTAGAAATTCGAAACTTCTTTAAGTTATAAATTCTTCCACCTTACCCCAGAGTGCATGATCCTAGTTTTTTGGTAGTGACATTTGTGAAAAATGTCCAACTTCTTGATGTATAGCAAAACAAAAGAGGGAGAAATTCAATCAGTATAGGAAACTTCACAATAACACAATTACTTAATATTTCAGTAGTGACATCTTCCGTTTAAAGATCCAAGTTCATGTAGATCAGTTTCGTCTTTTGATCGATATAGGAATTAATTAAGGCGCTTATTTTGAATTAGCGGAGTTGATTTGTACCTCCCGGTACAATTATTATTATTATTATTATTATTATTATTATTATTATTATTATTATTATTATTATGCCAAGGCCAAGACAGATCATAGGAATTTGCCATGGTATTTGGTTTTAACATATCTGAGGTATCCTTGTCATTACAGAATAATCGGCTGCCAGTTGGAGTGTTAAACGGTTATGTAACGCCATACAACCTAGTCCTGACTATCCAGCCAGAAATTGTTCACGTTGTTCCATCCAGTCTGGAGAAGTCGTTTTCCGCAGAAGTTTCGAATTACCTAAAGAACATTCCAAGAGTTTACAAGTAGGGATAAACTGTTTCTAGATTTTAGATAAAGTGAACTGGATGATAACAGTACAGTT
This sequence comes from Anabrus simplex, assembly GCF_040414725.1. Lineage (NCBI taxonomy): Eukaryota > Metazoa > Arthropoda > Insecta > Orthoptera > Tettigoniidae > Anabrus > Anabrus simplex. The sequence continues at coordinate 277,240,545 of NC_090271.1, forward strand.
TTGAGGCTTCGTTGTTGTTAGCTTCAAGACTTCGATAGTCAGCAGCAACTTCTCGTCCACTGCCTGGAGGTGCAATGCCAGCTACCTGCACAGAAGTTGCTTAACTGCCTCAATTATCGTGCATGTCACATTCAGAGCGGAGTTTGTCTTTAACTCGTATGAATTCTCTGAGACATATCAAGCAAAAAAACATATATGTTGAATTTCGTATCTGGTTAACCCACATAAAAATACAGGGAGTGATGTAAGTTTCTTTCCGCTAAATTTATTTTCAATTTCCATACTCGTTCACGTTTGAGAAAGTATAGATCCTCGGTTACTTTTCCTCACCATTGTGCTGAACGACGTAAATTGTGTTCTAAATTTGAAGCGGCATTTTAAAATGAAGAATGTACAGTTTCTAATTTTTAGGAAAAGATTTCTCTCCCCAAACTCCTGTTTTTAAACAGTAATACCCGTCATTCATGTAAAAAATCTCTTCCGATGTATATGATTCCTGAGACTTTTGCACAGAACTAGAAGTTTGTTATGTCAAGAAATTTGCTGTGTGTCTTGTTTCTCTAGGATTCACTTTTATTGGTAGGTAAGTCGGATATGTATTCCTTTTTTACAAGTTGCTTTACGTCGCACCAACACAGATATGCCTTATGGCGACGATGTGATACGGAAGGGCCAGGAGTGGGAAGGAAGTGACCTTTACATTAACTAAGGAACAGCCCCGGCATTTGCCCAGTGTGAACGTGGGAAACCACGGAAAACCATCTTCAGGGCTTCCGACAGTGGAGTTTAGAACCAACTATCTCCCGAATGCAAGCTCACAGCTGCGCGGATCTAACCACACGGCCAGCTCGCTCGGTAGTGGGATACCCGATGTCCGAATTCAGGATATGAATATGGGCGCTGATTCATAGAATAATCTTAATTTTATTGCTAATTAATATAATCTCCAATCCCATAATTATTGGTACAACATATTGTCTACAATAATAGATAAGACTGTGCTTAAATAATTTAAGATTCTCCAATGACTAAAGTAAAATAATTTAAACCATGCAAATCATTGATATCACCCCCCGAATGTCCAAAGATTCGTTTGGTCATTTACATCAGAGGTTTCGTAATTGAGAATTAGAATCCGATCATTAACTTTCGGCCCCCAAAATATCAAGAGATTCGCGTTCCGACATAGAGTACATTAACGTCACAAAATGCATTGAAAGAACGAGCTCATAAGTCTCCATCATAAAACTCAGTTATTCTATACTGGAGAATTTTACAAAACTATTGTAATCTTGGTCGGTGGTATTACTGATTTCATTAGATTAATATCTCATAAAATGCAACATTTTAGTACTTACCTTTTTATGGACTAAAAAAAATTCGGGATTTGTTGGAAATGGGGCATATATAAATGGCCAGTTTACATCGACAAAACTGAGGATGCCAATTCATTTCCGGGTGGAATGTTGCACAGATCTTTCTATTTGATTCATCAGTCCAAAGACTGGTCCTATGCAGCTCTCTACACCCTGTACCTTGTGCTAAACGTTTCATCTACGTAACTATTACATCTTACATCTACTCTAATCTGCTTGGTCTACCCCTACCGTTCTTACCGCACACACCCCTCAGAAACCAATAATTGAACAAGTTCTGTCTTAAGATGTTTCCTGTAATTCTATATCATCTTCTCGTCAGATTTAGTCGAGTCGATCTCCTCTCACCAATTCCAATCAGTATCTCTTCATTTGTGATTCGATCTTACCATCTCGCCTTCAGCCTTCTTCTATAACACCATACTTCAAAAGCTTCTATTTTCTTATTTTCTAAGCTAGTTATCGTTCATGCTTCACGTCCATACAATGCCGCGCTTCAGAGGAAATATTTTCGTAAACATCTTTCTAATTCCTGTATCAATGTAGGAAGTGAGTAAATGTCTTTTCTTAAGAAAGGCTTTCCTTACTTATGCTAGTCTGCATTTTGTGTCCTCGCTTCTGCCATCGCTATTTATTTTACTAACCAAGTAACAATATTCATCTACTTCTCCTAAGACTTCATTTTCTAATCTACTATTTCCTGTGTCACCTAACTTCGTTCGACTGCACTTCATTACTGTTGTTTTGGGCTTATTTATTTTCATATTTCACTCTTTCCCCAAGACTCTGTCCATACCATTCATCACTTCTCCAGATTTGCTACAGACTCAGATAAAATAAAAATATTGTCCTCTCCTTGGATTGTGATTCCCTTTCGAAATTCCTCTTTGATTTTATTTACAGCCTGTTTTATGCTTTGTCTCACTCCTTTCTGGATTTTTGCTTGTTGCACAGATATATTATAGAAAATATAGCTGAAATTAAACGTATGTCGTATACATTCTGTACGTATGTAGTCCTTAGTCCCGTCACCTGTACGGTGTGGGGGATGAGATGAAATGAAGTGATAGAGCACATTTTTACAGCCGAATGCCCTTCCTGTCACCAACTTTTTAAAGAGGTAATAAAGATTAAATGAATGACAGCGAATGAAATCGTTGTGGCCTATTAATAGGAACTGTTCCACATTTGTTGGAAGGTAAATGACACAAAAGCATTCTCAGGACAGCCGACAGTGCGTTTCGAACCCATTCGACCATCGATTGCAAATATGGACTCCAAGGCTGAAACATCTTAAAATGCGCGGTCACTCAACTCGGTATGTCCAACACTTTCAAATTTCGTAAAATTACGGTTTCTCCTTAGAGTGCATTCCTTCATAAATTTTAAAACTTAATTTTTAAATATGCCCCCAGTTTTTAAATAGTGACGTTCTTAGGACATTGTACCAGCAATTATGTTTACAACGTCCAATGCATAGGTTATTTTGTTTTTAAAACTGAAATATACACTTCCCTGACGTCCATTATTAATCAGGGTGTTTACACGACTAAGATAATATGTTTTCATCACAGTATTGCATAGCCTTGATCCATGACTTCCGAACTCACAAATAACCTACATAAGTGCGAGGTCGGAAGTGCTAGGTCTAGATTGGACCAGTGCTAACAATGGCGATATAAACAGACCAGCTATCAATAACACACCATGTGCGTAGGAGAATTACACACAATATATGTACGAGATGTGCAGAGAGTAACCTTCTATGGAATGTATTTGGAACACTTCGCAAAAAAAAGGACGTAGTAGATGTTAAGTAGAGTGTGTCTGAGTTTCCTACCAGTACATATTTAATGGGTAAAGTGGAAAAAATCCTGAGATGTTAATGGTTTAGTATACAATTAAATTAGCATGCCTACTTTTACACGGAGACTCCGGGTTGGACTGCTCCTAAGTTAGAGTTGTTTACCTGGATCTGCGGGCTGCTTCCAGGTTCACTCAGTCTATGTAATTACAATTGAAGAGCTATATAGTGGTGAGATAGAGACTCGGTCTAGAAAGGCGAGAATAATGGCCGAGAGAATTCGTCGCACTGACCACATGACAACTCGCAATCTGCAGACCTACGGGCAGAGAAGCGTTAGCCTGATAGACCATGGTGTTTGGTTCTTTAATGTTGAGAACATTTATTAGAAGACAAATTAGGGCCCCCCTTACTGGAAAAACGTAAAACTAAGCAATTTCCTCAATTGTGCCGAAATTTGAAGGGCTGAAGGGTCCAGCAAAACTTCAAATTGTGAGATAGCTTTATTAAACTAGAAAGAGAAAATATTTCCATAACCGTTTCCGGCCTAACAGCAGTTCCGGAGAAACGGCCTAAAATAACTTATTTCTCTACTCGTTTTCATTTTTATTAAAATTCTAGCCAAATTTACTTATTTTCATATTCCTTTATGCATTGTGTTCCTTGGTTCAACACGATCAGGCGGTTTTTGATTTTTTTAAAATGTCCACACCGAATGTAGTTATAATATATAATTTCGTATGGCTATTTCTAGCCGACTGCAGCCCTTGCAAGGCAGACCCTCCGATGAGGGTGGGCGGCATCTGCCATATGTAGGTAACTGCGTGTTATTGTGGTGGAGGATAATGTTATGTGTGGTGTGTGAGTTGCAGGGATGTTGGGGACAGCACAAACACCCAGCCCCCGGGCCATTGGAATTAACCAATTAAGGTTAAAATCCCCTACCCGGTCGGGAATCGAACTCGGGACCATCTGAACCGAAGGCCAGTACGCTGACCATTCAGCCAACGAGACCGAATGTAATTAAGTGAAACTCTGCATTGACTCTCATTGGCGCTCTTGGTGGTAGAAAAAGGCAAACTGCTAATCTGATCGACCGGATAACGATGATTAAGAAAAGTATTGTAATTTTTAGGAATAAATAAATAATATATTCTCATGCTCATAAAAACCAGAACACCTTGAAAGACTAGACATAGGAAGTGCATATTCACAGGACATGTGCGCTAGTATGTTCCCAAGAAATGATTAGCATTTGAAACATGTCGGCCATCAGATTTAAGGTGCAGAATCGATATCTCGGCGCACCACCGCCGACTGGTAAAATGTGCCTGCGGCTCTCATTCACGCTATAAACGGAAGGTAATTGATCAGTGTGACTTGAGCAGATGTGCAGGATGCCTCGCAGATGTTTGCGAGAACCGTACTGTCAAATGAGTGAGTTTGAAAGAGGGAGCATTATTGGCATGAGAGAAGGTGGAGCATCCATCCAGGAAATTGCTGCTCGTGTGAAACGAAGTGTGTCGGCAGTGCAACAGGTGTTTACAGAATGGTTCACAGAAGGCCGTAGAACAAGACGACATGGGTCTAGTCGCACCACCAAGCCACCCCTCGAGAAAATCGACACCTCATCCGAATGGCATTGCGGGACAGATCTGCGTCCTCCTCGGCTCTGGCGCAACAGTGGAACAGTGTAACAAATCGTACACTATCAGGAGTGACAGTCCGTCGCCGTTTATTATGATCTGGGTTACAGGCGCGTCGTCCACGTCTCCGCCTACCTTACACTAATGTGCATGAACATGCTAGACCACAATGATGTATGGAACGACGTCACTGGGCCAGGAATGGCAGCAGATAGTGTTTTCGGACGAATTCTGGTTCTGTTTGTTTGAAAATGATGACCGCATTTTGGCTTGCTGCAGACAGCGGGAGAGGCAACACATTGACTGCATTCGCAAAAGACATACAGTGCCAACTCCAAAACTTATGGTGTGGTGTGCTATTGGGTACAACCACAAATCACATTTGGTGCGTGTTCAGGGCCCTGTAACCGGTTTGACCTACGTGAATGACATCCTGGGCCCCGTAGACTTACCCTTCCGTCACGACACCCCAGACGCGATATTTCATCAGGATTCTGCGCGACCACATGTTGCTGCACGAACACGTACCTTCTTGTTGTTACAGCATGTCAGAATGTTGCCCTGGCCCGCCCGATCACCGGACTTGTCGCCAATCGAAAATGTGTGGGATATGGTGAAACAACGGATGCGGCGCTGTGACCCATTGCCAACCACCAAGGATGAACTTTGGAACCAGGTGAATGCAGCATGGATGGCTATACCCCAGGACTTCATTCGCGCTTTATACGCATGGATGCCATCACGCATGGAACAAGTTTTCAGGGCCCTTGGAGGACCCAGTGCCTACTAGGCAACAGGACACATGCTAAACCTAGGTGACTTAAATGTTCATGTTTCTGCAGAACATGCTATTGGACATGTCCTGTGAATATGACCTTCCTATCTCTAGTCTTTCAAGGTGTTCTGTTTGTTGTGAACATGGGAGTTTTTACCTAAAATTCATAGCTCATATCCCTAGGATGTTTCTGATGTTGAGTTGATTGCCTGAAGGGATATTACTGTGAATTTTTATTAAATCAAGTGTAAATCATACTGTATAATAATATAATTTCGTGTGGCTATTTCTAGCCGGGTGCAACCCTTGTAAGGCAGACCCTCCGATGAGGGTGGGCGTCATCTGCCGTGTGTAGGTAACTGCGTGTTATTGTGGTGGAGGATAGTGTTATGTGTGGTGTGTGAGTTGCAGGGATGTTGGGGACAGTACAAACACCCAGCCCCCGGGCCATTGGAATTAACCAATGAAGGTTAAAATCCCCGACCCGGCCGGGAATCGAACCCGGGACCCTCTGAACCGAAGGCCAGTACGCTGGCCATTCAGTCAACGAGTCGGACAATCATACTGTGATTGATTGGTGTTGATTCGAAATGTTTAATTCTTTGACTTGTATAACATTAAAAAGCGAGGAATGATATTCTGGTCACACCACTTTCTCTAACTTTATCTTTGATAATCGAAGGAAATTCAATTAGTCAATATATCAGAAAATAAGCCAATTATGTTGCTCCCGCGAAAATAAGTCTTAAAGAGGTTCTGAAAGAAACTGTTCCCAGCTTGAAGTTGCTAGAGAAATCCAGGGACGGCAATTAATCCAGAGAAAAAGAATATTGCAGTAGATGTTGTAATACATTTACAGACAGCGCAACTACAGACAGAATGGCATTCATTAAGTAAGAAGCTTCCGGAGAAACGATATCTAAATTAACGTGAATATTTTAGATATTCAAATTTTCTTGCGACCTCAAGTCCAGAAAGTCACAACTGAGCAAGTAATAAGCGAAGAGACTTTTAATAAATCGGAATATCTTATCTCCTACGTTGAGTCTGCAATTTACTTAACATACTTTTCATTGAATTTCAATGGAACACTACAGGAAGCAGAAGGAGAAACGAAAAAATGAGCTCTTTTATATGTCCTAAATGACGTCGTATTCATTTCAGCATATACTGTATTTATTTTTTATCAATATGTTTCATGTAGTTAAATCCGGCTAAATGGCTATCGTGCTGGCCTTTGGTCACGGGGGTCCCGAGTTCGACGCCCGGCAGGGTCGGGAATTTTGTTCATAATTGGTTAATTCCACTGGCACGGGGGCTGGGTGTATGTGTCGTCTTCATTATCATTTCATCCTTATCACGACGAGCAGGTCACCTGCGGGTGTCAGTTCAAAAGGACCTGCACCTGATAAATCGAACTTGTCCTCGGACTATCCCGGCACTAAAATCCATACGCCATTATATTTTCTCATGTAGTTAAGTATTTATAAAGAATAAACACATCCCGTGTTACTTACGGATTACCTTAGTAGACAAAATGTACCAATGAAACCATAAAATAAATATACCCAAACTCTAAATTGTAGTTTTTTTTAATTTTATTAACTTTTGACCTAGACGTTAACAGTGTTATGAGACCCGGTAAGGTATTCTGGTTAATACAGTTTATCACATAGTTAAAACCCGGTAAGGTGTTCTGGTTAATACAGTTTAGCACATAGTTAAAACCCGGTAAGTTATTCTGGTTAATACATTTTAGCACATAGTTAAAACCCGTTAAGTCATTCTGGTTAATATAGTTCAGCACATAGTTAAAACACGGTAAGTTATTCTGGTTAATATAGTTTAGCACATAGTTAAAACACGGTAAGTTATTCTGGTTAATACAGTTTAGCACATAGTTAAAACCCGGTAAGGTATTGTGGTTAATACAGTTTAGCACATAGTTAAAACCCGTTAAGTCATTCTGGTTAATATAGTTTAGCACATAGTTAAAACACGGTAAGTCATTCTGGTTAATATAGTTTAGCACATAGTTAAAACCCGGTAAGTTATTCTGGTTAATACATTTTAGCACATAGTTAAAACCCGTTAAGTCATTCTGGTTAATACATTTTAGCACATAGTTAAAACCCGTTAAGTCATTCTGGTTAATATAGTTTAGCACATAGTTAAAACCCGGTAAGGTATTGTGGTTAATACAGTTTAGCACATAGTTAAAACCCGGTAAGTCATTCTGGTTGATAAAATTTGCTACATAGAGCTTAGTTTTCAACCCTTTGTAAGCTGAATTCAAATTAACGTGGTCAGTAGTCGGTCAAAACGAAAAAAGAAGAGAAACAATGAAATAAATAAATAAATAAATAAATAAATAAATAAATAAATAAATAAATAAATAAATAAATAAATAAATAAATAAATAAATTATATTCACAGACTACTACTACTAATAATAATAATTATATTATTAACAATAAAAATTTTTCGTTAGGTACTGAGTTGCAGACCCAGCAAACTGGTGCCATCTAGGCGGCCTACTTATCGATTTCTGCATTTAAATTGTACTGCTGTCGATGACTGAAAGCGGAATTATACTGAACTGTTGCTTTGAATGCGTTTATTTTACTTGGTGACACTTAGTTCACTACCACAAATCTGTAACATGTCATCAACCATTACATGTATTGCCAAGGTTTTAGATCCCAACTGACTACTACATCGGGATTGAGCACGCGAATTTGAGACAATGCGTCACACATTCTACCACTGATCAAGTAAGGAAGCATTACTGAAATTGTGATATCTATATATATAAAATAAGAGTTTGTACATTGCTCAGAATTTAAAAAGAATGGCATTTCAATATCGGCCGTGTCCAAAAGTAACAAGGAAATGCATTTTTTTACTTTTCCGTAATTTATGTCTGTCTGTCTGTCTGTCTGTCTGTCTGTCTGTCTGTCTGTCTGTCTGTCTGTCTGTCTGTCTGTCTGTCTGTCTGTCTGTCTGTCTGTCTGTCTGTCTGTCTGTCTGTCTGTCTGTCTGTCTGTACACGCCTCACCAGAAAACGGCTGTGAATGTAATGAAAATCGGTATGTAAAGTCGGGGAAGGAACCACTCCAATCTAGGCCATAAATCATTATATTCACGCTGAGGGAAATGGTAGTTTAGGGGAAGGCCTAAATTTAATTCTAAAATATTTATGTTATTCGTGGTCCTATCGTTATATACTGCATAACGAAAGTTATGTAGAATTAAGTTTCCGATCATTTATGTCTGATACATTTTACCATACCGGCTATGATAACACAGATATTCATGAATTTGTATTTTTGTTGCCAAGTCCATATCAACGCCGAGCCACGAGAAAATGGGTAAACAGAATTTAATGAAAACAGGTATACAGAGTCGGCGAATAAGAAACTACTGTGTAAGCTATAAATAATTGTATTCACCCTGGATGAAATGATAATTTACGGGAAGGCACCTAATATTTAAGTCTTAAATACTGTACCCTACGGGGCACATTAATACTGCAGGATGATACCTACCTGCTCTTCTCTTCTTGCATACGGGCACCAGCTCAGCTACCATCGGCAGAAAAGGGTCGTTAATTTTGGGTTCTTATGACGAGAGGATCATGGGGAACTCAATACTACATTAAACTACGAAATGAGGAACACAAACGCACCTACTGACATTTTGAGCACAAGTTGTGTATTCTTAACTCAACATTTCTTTTCTTTTATATTACAATTTATTGCACTAATCGTGCTAAAATGGATGCCCAACAGGCTCATATCATAAATAAGATAAACATCAAACAAAAAAAAATTATTCGCTATCAGGTTGGTTTGTCGTGCTGAGAATCGATAAGTGAATCCAAGAAACAAATGTGTCCTTACTCGGAACAGCCACGCTGTACCTGCACATAACGTATATGATGCTAGGGTGAGAATTTGTCATGCAGAAATAACACCACTAAAAGATCCCCACACATATTTGGGAAGATGCACACACAAGATAATAAGTTTGAACCTACGACTACAGACATAACCTTTCTAATCTCGCATGAAATATCACTCCTTTATGGATATGAGCCAAGGTCCATTCAAACAAACGTTATATTTACAAAATTTACTGCTTAAGCAAGTTTTCTTAGTGCCTCGTTTCCATCTACCGCCCTACCATTTATAAACAAAGTTAATAAAGTATGAGAGAAAGCAAGGATGAATGAATGAAACCCTCGTCACATGCTTGTCTCGCCTGCGGTAAGGAATTCCAGCCCTCGTCTTGTATTTTAAAAATGGCTGCGAGATTCCCTGCGGTGCAGGCAAGGGAAACGACCTCCAAGTCCTGGGCCGTGAAGCACCCTCGCACAAACAAAACAAAAACATAACCTAGTTTCCAAATATGCAGAGCTCTACTCTCCCTTGGCCTTGTCTCAACACATGACGAAATCGCCACAGTAAATAAGTGAGGAAATCAACATACATGTCTGCACTATCCAATGTCCGTGACAGACCGCCCTGGGTCTCGATTCTACCACCTGGAGTATTACACATTGTTATACATATCCATCTCGCCGTCCGCCTAATGCGACGTGTTCCAATTAACCCTCAAGTCTTGGGTTCAATCCCTTACTTGGCATAGTACAAAGGGTCGCAAATATATGAGACATAGCCTACGGGTTATATTCATTACCCTCACATTCAATCCAACACACTCTAAACATGGAGTAGACACTTAAATTCTGGCCACATGCGTGCTCTACATTTTGCAGACGGATTCCCTTCTCAATATAAGGTACCCTATCATGATTAACCTATAAATACCAGCAGATATCGTCTGATGCCGGGCACTAAGAAACGTTGATTTAATCTCGTACATAAGCTTCCCTACGACTATGTGTACCGTCATACTATCATAAACTACCTTAATTCTTGCTTACTATAGACAATAAAATAAAAATGTGTATGCCTTAACCTAAATTATATAAAGGAAATACCTTACTAAATGGCCTAATGGGCCGTAATCCTACTCCTTACTATATTTACAAATTAATCACCGTATTTCTGCATAACAACCCCCCAACCCTACACATATATTAATTACTGTTCACTTATCTATCATCTTGGAGACCTCTTTCTCCCTCCGTCGGGGTTAAGCTGCCTGCTCAGCCCATCATGGTAGCGATGTGGTCCTGGGTCGATTCTCTGCGTCCAGTCTCCATGGGTTGCTCGTTCATGAAGCCGTCTTCTTGAGGGGTGGCTCGTTCATGAGGCCTTCTTCTTGAGGTTGTGGTCGGCAGGTCTCGTATCACACGTCTCTCGAAACACAGCACGAGTCTTCACTGGAATGAAATGCCTAACTTATTAACAGCACAGCATTCCCAGTACTTTTACTTAATTTTCGATGCAAAAATCAGTACTGGCGATCTGCGACGTTGAAGTCATTGTTCCCCTTTAACTACTTAACCGCGCACGAATGTATATAGGCAATATCTACTATCTGAAATCAGCAACCTAATCGGTCGAACAAATTGTCATTATCTCATGCTCGACTGATTCATACCCATACGTATAGCAGGAATAACACAGATGACTTTAGTTTATATTTGCACTTCTTCCGCACTTCACACTATATTTACGTGGTTACCCGTACCTCTTCATGATGAAGTCTACACGTACGGCATTGTCTACAGTCGGTTAATTAGGCTCTTGCGACCTCACTGTGAAACTTCTAAATACACTCGTATGATTGAATAATTACTGAAAGGTTTACGGATCACCGATTCATTGAATGAACATTAGCGCAACTGCATTAAAGTAATCACCGTCTTTGTCATAAACAAAGGTTTCTGGCGCGAGTATCAGCAGAACGCGACATACACGAACAGCGGTCTTATCATGGACTGCTCACCTCCTTCCACCTTCCTTTGCTCTTATAGAATCCAGGAACCCACGCGACTCGCTGGGAAGTCCCGGGAAACAACTTGAGATTGGCATGTGGCCTCGAAACATTTTCTCACGGCAGTCGGCCTCCCACGTAGTTATTTATTCAACTATATATTAATAGACTTTGAGGTGTCTATGGCTTCAGAAAATTCTGGCACCGATTCCCAACCTATTACTTTCTTGTAAAACCTTCAAATATAGGAGTTATGACTCAATTTCCATAGCGTGGTGAGCCTGTCGGTTCCCGCTGAAATTCTCTGTTAAGGTGGCACGTCTCTCCCCCAGACAACTCCCATCTCTCTTTCTTTCTTCCTCACATATTCTTTCTTTATCGCACACGACCACGCCTTGCCTCGGGAATCCCCTTCTCGATTCCCGCTCTCCATATAGCATCGCGCCCTCACAGTTAGCGTCCTGTTGCTCTTTATTTTATCAGCGTTAAATATCCATTCTTATAACTAACAGAATGGTACAATACCTATGTTATTGGTCCTATTGAAAGTACTATATTACACAATTTATAGAGAACACAATTTTCGATAAATTACGTTTTGTACAGTTTTACCGTACTGACTATGATAAGAGTGGTATTTCAGAGTAGGAAGAAAGCTAAATGTGAAGGCTTACAATATCGATAGGTCATAAAATTGATCAAAAGTAACATTACATTATCCATTGTTTGTTGTGATGTTCTTTGTCTCTTATGCTGCCACTCATCTCCGACAGATGGTATTATTGTTGCGCATCGAGTATAACAGCCTGCCTGCATACTGGCGGGAAACAGCAGGGGAGTCAGAAAACTTTCGTCTCTAGCATACCATTCCTCTGGTTCATATATTTTCTGTTACTGCTGGCACGTAACACGCTGGTTAATCATAGTAATCCAGCTATTCGATCCCTACTCTGACGCGCTGATTGGATTGAGCAGTGTGCACAATTAATGGAGTAATGGCAGAGACCTGGTCTATTACAATTTCGGCTGATTCCAAATTATAGCTCCTCATTTCATTAAGTAACTCAAAATTCAACCCTGAAATGAGATGTTTCTTAAAAAAAGCTTCTTACTCTTCACTTTTATTAAATTCTACATTCAGTTTGTTCCAAATTATCAGCCAAGAGGGGATTTCTCGTCCGGCTTGGAGGAAAAATTTATCTCCATATCAGATAGATCTTCCCCTGCCAGTGTTGTGAATTGAAATTTTTCAACTCATCGAGTACTCCTAGGAAACAGAGAGTACAAGAGCATAGTTTTTGCCTTGGGAATCTCCACTCTTCCCCCCCCCCATCCCTGAAAATAAAAGAGTGCTCACGCCTTTCTGCGACCAGGTCATTCCAGCTCTGGAACTTTGGACTGTTAGATCAGCAGCGTACTACTGTTCGTTAAAAGTGAGAAAATGTGTGGTTTTTCATTTGACCGAGTATTTAATATGATAGTATTGCTTTTAATCACGCCATTCCTACTGGCGTCATTGTAATGACCCATGTTGATTTCAGTTAGGAAAACTACTAAGGCAGTCTTTCTGAGCTAAATGTGAAGGCTTACAATATCGAAAGGTCATGAAATTGATCAAAAGTAACATTACATTATCCATTGTTTGTTGTGGTGTTCTTTGTGGAGCTATGCAGTTTTTTACAACCTTACTCACAACATGTACACTACGTAATCTAGAATTCTGTATACAATATAGAATTCCGTGCCGAAGTACGGGTACATCAGCTAGTTTATTATAAAATTAAAATAGATATACCGGCTCGATAGCTGCAGTCGCTTACGTGTAGCCAGTGTCCAGTGTTCGGGCGATAGTGGGTTCGAGCCCCACAGTCAGCAGTCCTGAAGATGGTTTTCTGTGGTTCCACATTTTCTATCAGGCAAATGCTGGGGATGTACATTAATTAAGGCCATGGTCACTTTCTTCCCATTCCTATTCCTATCCTACCCCATTCTCACAATAAGACCACTCTGTGTTGGTGCAACGTTAATGAAACTTTCTTCGGGATCTTGCAGTGATCACTATAGTTCGAACAGTATATATATATATATATATATATATATATATATATATATATATCATGTCCTTTGGTTGCCATGGCCCAGGTCGGACTATTTCCTTGCATGCACTTAATTGTACGCAACCCGACCTCGACAGTATTATGTTTAGAAGGAATATCTTCATTTTTTACCCTTTATTTTTATTTTATTTTTGGCATCGATATGCCTTATTTCTGGGAGTCATCCGAAAATTCGTGAAACGCGACAAAATTTGTGACGGAAATGACGTCACGTTAGTATTTACCGTAGGCCTTGGTCGCCAAAGATGCTGCGGCTACGAGTTCCTTTGACGTAGAGTTGAAGTTCTCCTTGACATAACATTGTTTGCCAGGTATATATGAGAAACAAGAACCTCTGTACTCATCTCTGTGAAATTATGCAAATAAATTGTTCGTTATCACTATCTGAGTTTTATTTATTGAAAGACATATTCATGATCATCAGTTTCTCACAAAGGGAAATGTTCCTTTTCTTTTTGATACCTTCATTCGTCCAAGGCTCATACCTCCTCAATTTGAACGTGTTTTGATTTAGAGCAGGTGATCGTGGATATGTATCACACCTTAAAATAAAAATCACAAACACATCCAGCTCACTCTGTAGTAAACAGTCTCTGAGATAACAGTGATGGTGTCAGTCTCCTGGAGAGTTCTCTAGTTTGCATTCGCTTGAGAACTGGTGAATTGTCTGGTGTGGAGCTGGAGTTACAGACAATTCCCACTTAATCATCAATCTGTACACTTGCCGAGGTTCGCGTAGATACGGCATAGAGGATTGCACGTCAAACGTCAAACCCTTCAATAGCCCTCGTGAGTACAATCCTCTCTCACCTTCCTAGCAATGACTTTTTGTTGTTATCATTCCTCTTCCGCGTAGGCCAGCTAAGGAACATGATATTCAGACTTTTTGCTGACAGTGGACCTCGATGTTGCCCAGTAAGGCAGGAGGGTCAAATTTCGTCTGCACCTAATTTCGTCCCCCTAAAAATTTTCCAGTTTGCATGGTTGGTACCAAATGTTTAGCTTCGCGAACACGCGTAGCCTCATCCCGTTGTCTTGTTGTGAGAGTTGGTTGGACGCACCACTTTTAGTTTCCGTGTACAAGGAGGATTTATTTTTCATCCTGAGCTGAGTTAATACAACATTCAAATTAAGAGCCTGTTATTCTTAGAGAGAGCACTGATGCGTGTATGAAATTCTAGACTGCATTTCAGTCGTTTGGTGTAGTTCTTGGCGTGTAATTATTATACAGTAAGGTGGTTGGCGTGGGTTATTGTAGCGAGAATGTTCAGGGAATGTTCGTAATTTCATCTCCTTTCATTTTATTCGTTATTTATGAAGTTTATTATTGTTTTCTGATGGTAAAACGCAGGCAGTGGGATAATGTGGCTATTAAAACGGCTATTAAGTCAGTGAGGGACAAGATAATGGGTTACAAACGTGTGAAGTAAAGCGTTAAACATCTCACGAGCAGCGCTGAAAGACTGTGTTAAAAAGAATACCAAGAAAACATTCCACATTATGTTCTTCAAGTAATTCAGTATAGGGAAAGGGTCTGGTAAGATTAAAAAGGAATTAAAATTAATTGTACACTTCATAAATTTCGTGGGGGAACGAAATTAAGAACACATTTTTGGTAGTTTAGTTTTTGTAGTGTTTATGTTTATGTCAGATATTTACTACCTTACATTAGAACTGTTTCATTGTAACTTGCCCATAATTGGAGAATATATTCAGTAATATATATATATATACTTTACCAATTTCTAGCCCTGTCCATAACATTCCTAAATTTCTATAAGTCCATATCTGCTAAGGAGATGAAATATGCACCCCCTACCTTAATTGCGCATTTCTGGCTATGCTGCTCCATTCTCTCCTTTGTCTGTAGGGCACCTGTCTCCTTACGGAACGGCTCCTCGTGTATCCCCTTTCGTCTCGAAATCCTCCAGGGAGGTGATCGGTCTCTGATATAATTTTCCGTTTACTGTTTATCAAGTTCCAGCAGGTACTTTTTAACTTCAGTTAGCCTCGATGTCCTAACCCCCCTGATATTCCAGTGGGTAAAGTAAACTCGTGTCCTCAACCCGAGGTGGTGCAGCTCTTTTTCAGGCACACCCCCATTGGAGGTGAGCTGCATGTACCATTTCAACCACAGCCCTCCTGCTATTCTTAAATTTCTGGCGGTACCGAGAATGGCACCCGGGATCCGCAGACGGCAGCTGAAAACACTATCCGTTATGTGACGGAAGCCGATATTCTAGTGGGTAAGAGGCCAGTTGATCAACCAGGCGGGGTTCATACGCGAGATATATCCATAGATTGTCAGACGCCTCTTCCTGGTAACGTCAGTCGTCCTTCCTGAGTAACTCATGAGCTCCCGGTTGTGTCACCTCATTGGCCTGTATCACTGTATGTGAACCGTACATGCACTTTATGCCCTCCCTGGAACCTCAAAACAGATGCCTCTCGGAAGTCCACGCTTATGCCAGAAGGGGTTTTGTATCTTTTTGTTAGCTTCTTTGTTAATGGAGTTAAACTAACAAACTCCTCTTTCCGCATATCCGCTACAGTGAACGGTTTCTTTTTCCTTGCATTTCAGATCAGGTTCGCCCATTCTTGAGGGGTGTAAATGTATTGCGTACGTCAATTTGAGTTTTCAATTATGCCAAAATCTGCATCCCAAGGCAAATATGTATGGCCAGGCACCAAAAATCTATATTCTATGCTGTCAAACCAACCCATTTCAATCATGTAGATCCACACACACATAATGGGAAAGTTCTTATTTTGTCCCATACAAGAATCGCAATAAACAATAAGGTATTTCATGTTTCCTCTAATTTTGGGGATAATTTGAAGCAAAACTATTTCATCCGCTCCACGTCTTGCCATGCACTCTGGCCAAAACACCAAAAAAGATAGGCATTTTGGATATTTCATCTCCTAATTTTTAAAAGACATTAAAAAGTTCTTTCTTCCTGTCTTCTGCAATATCCTTGTAGCAACACCATTCTGTTTTACAGCACTGGATACTGGTACACACTTTACCAGGTATAACCTCACCGCAGCGTGCAATATATTTTTCTCCACTGTTACATGCCTTCTTCCTACTATTATCTTCCCATTTTTCTGGATTTCTATTCTTCTTTTGCTTTTAATGTCTATATTTTCTTCATTCATAAATAACCACTACTTTTGCATCAGCCATATTGATTGTATGCCCAGGTTTGCAACCTGCTCTCCCATTGGTTGGTTAGGTAATCATTTAGACAGTCAGAACCTAGGCATCAGAGAGAATTGGAATACCTCCTTATTCCACTCAGAAGTGTGAGACTGCTCTCTAAGGCCTGTTATATTATCCTCTTTAGTACTGACATGGAACAATCCTGCACTCTGATAGTTCAATAAACAGATGCCAGATGGACCCAGCTCACATAATATGCACTTAGCTAAATTTTCACCAAAAGGAGGGATACGCTCTTTTTCCACTAAGCCCTTCAAATTTAGCCTTCGTTTCCGGATTGTGTCCATGATATTTTCAGAGTAGCCTCCTCATTTCACCTTTTCTTCCAAGTCTGAGCAGTAGTCTTCCGCGATCCCAGAATTTTCATCAGAATCTTCATTTCCTTCTTCTCGAGTTCTTGCAGCTCCTATTGTTATTATTACTGTTATATTAACTGAAAGCACCTTTGTTAAAGTATCGTTTCTTTGGAATATGGCCGATGAACTTGAAGCTCCAGCTTGACCGATACATTTTCAAAGAACTGCTATTGTAGGCAGAAGCATTTTTTTTCCAATGAACACATATTCACGGAAGTTGCCAAGTTATACCATACCTTAATCGAAACAGACTTTCAACGTATTAGGTCGTGTTACGTACATGTAGTACGTGTTGAAGGGATGTTAAGTACAGAACCAAAATGGCCTAGGCCACCATAGCTCAATTAGTAGAGCAACCGACGCGAAATCGGGAGGTTGTGGGTTCGGATCCCACTGGTGTCCGGCTGGCCATTTTTGTTCTGTACATTACATCTCTTCAACACGCACTACATGTACGTAACACGACCTAATACGTTGAAAGTCTGTTTCGATTACAATGCGGTCGTGAAAATTCAATATTCATAGATATAAACCTATTTGTATAGGCCCCTTCGGACGAAATGTAATTGTTTCAGAAATTTACATTCCTATATATACCAAATTATACGTGTAACTGCGGGGTCCACAGCCAAACGCAGCTTTTTGAATAACTTGCCTTAAGTCTCACCGATACAGACAGGTCTTAGAGCGACGATGGGATGTCCGGCTGGCCATTTTTGTTCTGTACTTAACATCTCTTCAACACGTACTACATGTACGTAACACGACCTAAAACGTTGAAAGCCTGTTTCGATTAGGTTTATATCTATTTCATATTTCTAAGACAGACAGGACTAATAGGGGATGTGGTCCTATCTAAGGAACAGCACTTGTATGGTGCAAAAATGTGAAAACAACAAAAACTAGCTGTAAGGCTGCACAGAGTGCGGTTCAAAGATGCCCAGCTTTCATATATCAGTATATGCTTACTGATACACGATCCGTACCACAGTGGATTAGTAGTAGAAGGTCGGTCTCTGAATCTCAATATCCCTACTTCAAACTCGGAGGAGATAGCCGATTTTTTCAAGTGCGGAAAGAAGGCATATTCGGACTTCCTTAAATCACACAGACATGTAAGAATTTCTGGTGACATATCGCGTATTTACCAGATACAATTAATCAGAATTAATCAGAATTCAAGCATTAGTCACGCAGTTGAGCACTGCTGTGTATCTCATCTGGTAGAGCGAAAAGGTACGTCAAAATAGTCAAGCAAGCAGTCTAAGCGGTGTTAAATCGAATCATATGATTCTTCTTCTTTCTATTATTATTAATTCACTGGCGAATACTTAAAGTTAATAGATCTCTGGCTCTTGGACTGAATGGTTAGCGTTTCTGGCCTTCGATTCAGAGGGCCCTGGGTTCGATAGTACCGAGGATTTTAACTGTGCGAATTAATGAATAAATGAATGAAGGAATGCTCTCAACCTACAGATACGGAGCTCTCATACGTAAGAAGTGAACACTCCATTCATTGGAACTTTAAAACATCAACATGCAGTTAAACAATTAATTACATTAAAATAATAATGACCACACCAGCGATGATAATAATAATGGACAATATTCTAATTGTCACTATTATCTCGTTCTCTTTATAGCAGATTTATTGCCCAACCTTATCTGTATGGCCTTAATCTGCTCTGCATTCATTCATGTTCTTGCAATTTCCTTGTGTACGTATTTCTGATTACTAATAATAACATACTGAGATTACTAACATAATTATAATTTCTCGTGGCTATTTCTGGCCGTGTGCAGCTCTTGGACAGCAGACCCTCCAATGAGGGTGGGCGGCATCTGCTATATGTAGGTAACTGCGTGTTATTGTAGCGGAGAATAGTGTTATGTGTTGTGTGTGAGTTGCACGGATGTTTGGGACAGCGCAAGTATCAGACCCCGGACCATTGGAATTAACCATTGAAGATTAAAATCTCCGACCTGGACGGTAATTGAATCCGAGACCCTCTGAACGGAAGGCCAGTAAGCTCACCATTCAGCCAACGAGTCGAACGCTGAGATTACTACGATGAGTGCAATATTTGTTTGTCATTCTGATGATACTTATAGCTGTTCTCTTCCCGATATAACACAGGTCTTTCAGTACTAGTGATAAATTTCCTTCAAATGCAAGGGTTTCTTTACAAGATCTCAGCAAGTGAAATTTTTCCCTATTTTCTCCACCAAGTGCGCATCTTTAAGAATTCCTTTTCCCTGATTTATGCCTTATTTTGATAAATTCCCATCATCCACCAATTTAGATCTCCCATTTCCCTTCTGTTTACATTTGGAATGGTTTTGCTCATACTCTGACTTACGCTGTTGATTTCTGACGGCCCCTCTACTCCTACATTCGGAAACCAACCACTGGCTTTGAGTATCCTGAAGTTGTATAATAATTTGTTGTCTCAGTGATTCTGGCTCGTGAACTGAGTATTTTTGTTCTTCTTAGTACACATCTCTTCATCTACTCACGGTCCAGCACATACTGAATACACAGAAACACGAAATTGTCAGTGTATCCCTCCACATAGAATTGGCATCAGGAAAAGTATCCGGTCGTAAAACTGGGCCATATCTTCATGAAGTTCCGACTCCAATAATTTGGGACAAGAGCCAGGAAGGAGGAGAAGAAGAAGTCGAATAGAAGAGCCGGCATCATAGCCATTCACCCAAAAATCACACTGCTTTGATGTTGGATCCAACTATACGTTTTGAAAGAGACCATAAGCAGTCGAATGAGGTTGACAGAGACAAGTTTTATATTTCTGAACCACCCCTCTTATATTTAAGTGAATATTACAACATCCAACACTGGTCAGTTAAAGGATTAGTTAAAAATAGAATTTTATCCACCATATTCAATACACAACGTTAACAAACTTTAAAATTAGTACATACCTATCTAAAATTTAGACATATTTTGGACTTTGGGCCATCATCAGTACATACAAATCGTTTGAAATTTTAAAATATAAAAATATAAAAGCATTTTTTTTGAGGGAGTCTCTTTAGTAAATTATATTTTCTCAGTGCGATCTTCATTTAGGAGAGTTCATGTGTTCCTCTTATTATGATATGTTCTTTGGTTTATGTCCTTAAGGAAATTAAACACAAAAAACAAATAGTCGAAGTTTGTTGGACCTTACACTCTATGATTAATGGTCTTAATATTCTTGTCAAATGCTGATGAAGGTTGATTTTTATTTTTTAATATTCTAAGAGTTACTGCTCCGTGAAATGGAACATGTAAGGAGGAAAAAGTGTGTTAAAATTGTGGAGAGACTTAAGATTTTCGCGTAAAATTATGAAAAAAGCGATATATTTTATTGCTTCAAAATACTTTTATACTGTACACTAATGATGTCCCAAAGGGACGAAATATTTCTACATTGTAATAATTATGTATTAATTTTAAAGTTTGTTAAAGTTGTGTGTTGCACAAGATGGATAAAATGCTATTTTTGACTAGAACTGGTGAATACGGACCAAGAGATCATTTTCCACACATGTGGTATTGTTATTTGGTAGCAGGGGACGTACTAAGAATACAGTACACTTGGAACACTTTGAAAGAGTTGGGTATCCCTCGAAATACACTAAACAATATCATAATAGGCATTATCAAAGATTGGTAAAGCATTTTACACCATCACCTTCATATTTCATATTTCTCAGTCTAGCCCCACTTTGTGTGAAAATCCCCTATGAATCTGTTGCATTTTCCTTGCTTGAAATGTGAGTCCAAGCAGCTATTTATACGTGCATACGAATATTGTTTCCAAATTTTAATGTTAAATCTAATAGCGCTTTTGTAAAATTATGAATCCTTGTGACATGCAGAAATGGCGATTAGATTGGGGCGGGGGGGCTTTGGCCCACCCACATTTTAGAGAAAATATTACATTTTTATTTCATTTTAGCTGACAGAAACTTCGAATTATTATAAAAAACAATTTGTACAAGCCCTGTCGTCTTATCAGTTAATTCTTTCCTTTATTTTCTTTTATCAGAATTATTAGCGGAAATACGCAAAAAATACCGTTGTCCCGGCTAACCGATTTCTATAGCGCCACTGCGAGTAGTGGATACTTTGCCTACGGTATATTGTGAGGAAAGGTAATAGCTTTCTTTTTTGTTTTTTGTTTTGTAAGGTCATGGACACTGAGGTATGATTCACCCGCTTGCCACGTGCATTCGTCAGTCTACCAGTCTCCTTGGTGTCTGTTAGTTTCTTAGTGTGTAGTCCAATACTAAATGATTTTTAATTATATAGTCTAGACGTACTTCTAGGTGAAATTTCTACTGTATGGTATGGAACCAAAATCTAAAAAACAATTATTACCGCACTTAAGTTGGTAAACTGTCAACGTTTATCTCTCTGTGGAAATACTCTCAGAGACCATCAAAAAGCTTTTCTTACTACAGTTTAGATTTATATAGAACCTCAGTCCACTATATCCCACAAACCCGGATACTGTTCGTTGTCTGTATATTTTTGCCCCCGCACTTTTAATTCTCAATCGCCGCTACTGGTGACATGTGCTGGTTTTCCTCTGAAATATATATGTATACACTCTGTATATATACTATATATACTGTATATATTTGAGAAGACTTGAGTGTAATCTTTGAACTCTTTCTGTAATTTAAATTTCTGACGGTTCTCAGTACACGAATGGATAGTCTTTTTTTAATAAGTTAGAATCTTTAGTCCGCCGAAAATAGTTTTGAGTAACAAATTTATCAATTTACAAACGTATTGTATTGTAGGGTGGAGAAAAAAGTGGACTTCATTAAGATAAGTTACATAAATCAAGTTTCTAATAACGTAAACAGAAATAAACATAAATGTTTATACAGTTATAAATATCTCAGAGATTTGATTGAATCTGATGATGTTCTTTCAGGAACGAAGCTTGACAAAGGTGCTCCTTTCCCGTGTTACTATGCGCTTTATTTCTGGGGTGTCCGGCTCCATGGCTAAATGGTTAGCGTGCTGGCCTTTGGTCACAGGGGTCCCGGGTTCGATTCCCGGCAGGGTCAGGAATTTTAACCATCATTGGTTAATTTCCCTGGCACAGGGGCTGGGTTTATGTATTGTATTCATCATCATTTCATCCTCACCACGACGGGCAGGTCGCCTATGGGCGTCAAATCAAAAGACCTGCACCTGGCGAGCTGAACATGTCTTCGGACACTCCCGACACTAAAAGCCATACGACATTTCATTTCTAGGGTAGTTTACGAATTTATTACTCTGTATAAGTACTGTGTTACAACAGCCAGTGAATTAAAAGAGACAACAAACGGAAGTTGGTATCGGGACACACTAGCAATACAAAAGGATTCTAACTCAGTTTAGGAAAGGAAAGGCAAGGGTTTGTCATGATCCCAGAGTGATGTGTGTCAAATGTCGTTGTAAGTTCAATGTTACTGTTAAAACTGGAGCAGATCAAGGGCTAACGACTTAGTACGACTTTCAAAGCCTGCAGAGGGAGAGAGAAAGACTAGTTCTTTGAAGTTGATTTATGGTTATGAGTCTAGACTATCCCGCGATAAAAATGTAAATTAAATGGGGATCTTGCCATAAAACTTGGGTCTTACGGACTTAGTAATTGGTACTGCATTTAGGACTTGCAAATCTGGGAAGAAACACAATGCAATAGCTGATAAAGAAGCACATTGATTCATGCAACCTGGTCGCAACTACAGCAGTCAGATATCAAGTTCGTTTTCAAGTGCATAAACATTTTTGTTATATGTGACATTTCGAGTTATTTATAGATAACTAGCTCTTGCTTCCGCTGTGGATGTGTTGGTATTTGCACAATATTTTAGAAAACCTATAGGCCTATTTATAGTCACTTCAGAAAAGTAAGTTATTCCAGATAAAATCCAAATATCATCGCCATAAGACATATCTGTGTCGGTGCGATGTAAAGCAACTTGTAAAAAAAAGAATCAAAATAATGTCTCCGCTTTTCAAATTGTTGTCAATGTTAAAATATCTAGAAGCAGGTAATGTTTCTGGAATAGTTCTCGGAGAACGGGATGGCTGGAACTGTAAGGAAGAGTACGCTTACTGTACTGGAGCACTGGGAACATTAATGGAATCTAGTGGAGATGGGTGGTATCAGAAGAGAGAGAACGCATATCATTTAACAGTGATCAGTCAGGAAAAGGTTCATTAATGAAAGGCAGAATTTCCCTATAGGCCTATGTGGGGACGACACCTAAAGGGGGTTGTGAAGTGCAGAAAAGTGGGGTGTAGCATAGGCCCACTTCCGTCCCGATAAAAGTTAAAATATACCTAAGCAAATTATATATTTATTTTGAGAAATGCATTTGAAATGATTTTATCCCGCCTGGTAGCCATGATCGTTACGTCGTGAAATCTATTTGGTCTGACACCGCGGTTAGCCGGTTCGAGTCCCGTTGGTCGAAAAAGGTTTCACCATCAGAATTTAGAAAAAGTACCATATACAATTTACAGTGTAACCACTAAATTGCATGTCAAAAGCCTCGATTTAATTCCTAACCTCTCCGCACTGTTTATATGGATTTATGGCATAAGACGGTGTTGATAGTGCTTCGTCCGTCGGATGGCGACGTTAAATCTTGAGCAGATCCCTTGGTGCCATTCGACAGGAGTAGGCTATATGCTGGCACCGGGTTTCAGTATTCGAGAAACTAATCTACTCACGCATCAGAAATACAATATACAACAACCTAATACACGAGCAATTTGGATTCCGACAGAAACACTCCACAACACAACAACTACTACGCGTCACAGAACACATTACATAAGGCTTCCAACATAACCAAGGAACAATAGCAGTATATTTAGACTATAAACAAGCCTTTGACAGAGTACATCACCCCAGCCTCATTTACAAACTAATCAGACTACATCTGCACCCCACTTACACTAAACTTATACACAATTACCTACTAAATCGCACCTTTTATATCTCAATAAACAATAGAAACTCAACACCAAGAAACATACACGCTGGCGTGCCCCAAGGCAGTATTTTAGGACCAATTCTCTTTCTCCAATACATCAATGATATCCCCCGTACAGATAAAACACTAACAGCTATTTTTGCCGATGACACAGCCATTATGGCCAGAAGCTGGAACCCAGACATTGCCACCCAACGAATACAACAACATCTAAACGAACTCGAACCCTGGCTCACCAAATGGAAAATTGAAGTCAACTTACAAAAAACTAAAGTAGTACACTACACTCGCCGACGCAAACAACCGCAACAACAACTACAACTGTACAACCAAGCCATACAACAAGTCAGCAGCCACAAATACCTAGGGGTCACTCTAGACTCACGACTCAACCTACAAGAACACATCACGAACATAATACAACGCGCCAAACGAAACACTCTAATGCTCTACCCACTCATCCACAGGAAAAGTGCTCTCTCTCAGAGAAACATCAAACTCATATACACCACATTTATACGCCCCGTCCTTACATACGCATATCCAGCCATTGGCTTTCTACCCATATCCAGCATTAAACGCCTACAGAGAATTCAAAACTGGCTTTTACACTTAGCAGTTAAAGACTACACCATACCTACAGTACAACTACACGAGATAACTAAAGTCCCGTACATCCTGGATTACGTACACTCACTAACTACAAACTTCTATAACTCCACACAACAACACGAGAATCCACTAATAAACACACTTGGACAGTATGATCCACACAGAGCCGACACTATCTACCGACGACCAAAATACATTCTAATAATTAAAGACATACTTACCAACCTTGACTAAACTTTAACAAGTAATAATAATACTCACAAATAACACTATACACAGCAACTAACACACTTACGTTCTAAATACACACAAGATAAGGACTGTTCTTGCAACCTCTGCTCCCACAACGCCCCACATACCTGCAGCTAGGTCACCTGGGAATGGACCCTGGTCAGCGTAACAACAACATTGCCCCATGTGAAGCCCTTCTAAATAAACTGTCATGCCGCCATTGCTGTTAACTACCAAATTCCACCCGCCAAACACTTATTAACCAGCAATAATGATTAATAAGCAAGCGAACTCATACACGATGCAGCGTTCCAAACCTCCTAACGCAACATCAGCTAGGATTGGATCTCATGGGAAACCAAGCTCCAATCCACATCGTACACTGAACTCACTGTGTCAGCCATTCAAAATTATGTAAGTTTTCCCCTGGACACTCATACACATACCAATAATTAAACTAATAAGAAGAAACTACACAATCCAGAAATAAACACACTCAACTACATATAAACCAACTTCACATTGCCATACATTAACACTACTCCAATTATTAAACGAGAATAAAACCACACAACGAAATAAATTTCCACAAAACAAGAAACCAGGATAAGGCCACCGAAAGTGTGACCTTATTGTAATACACAAACCAATACACCTACCAAAGACCGACAGAGGAGCTCCGAAGGAGCACCGGCATCGGTACCTCTCACACCACCTGTCTCTAAGAGACAGGTGAACCATACAGAATCTAGGGCGCCTCTCCCTTCCTACTGTCATGTACGACATCATTCACTTCGTCTCATTAACTCCTCTGATGAGGTTGACGTCAGGAAGGGTATCCGGCCGTCAAAACTCTTCCGAGGATTTATTCATTTCATATCCGACCCCGTGTATGTATACGGGGGAGGGGTTGGGCTTACACATTTTGAAATGGTTTTGATGAATTTCATTGGATTAAAGTTCCATTTAAAATGTTCGTGAGCCATCAACTCTGAATTTAAATACAGAAGAACAATTACCATTGTCCTGGAGGCATACTGGAGAGAAAATTAATGCTAATTTGTAGCAAAATAAACAGGGAATATCCAGTTCTTCATAACCTCAGAGATCTGTTTATAAAGGTGGCTTTCATAGCTTCCAGTCTCTTGAAGTGTACAGGGGGAATGATTGGTCCAAATTGTGCTGATTACTAAGATTCGTGCATTCTTTATTAACAAGTAAAAATAAATTATCGTAGAGTAAGATCTGTTCCTAGGGACTGTTTTTCTATGTTAATCTCAAGAATGGCCTCAGATTTTCCTGTGCATCTGTCAATATGTAAGTGAAAAAGGTTTTCATGTTACCTGTAAAGTTAGTCCTAAGTAACGAAAGGAGTTTACAAATTCCATTTGACCCTTCCTGTCATAAGAAGCGACTAAAACGGCCCCAGGGGCTCTCAATTTGGAGGTGTGTTTTAGCGACCATGGGGCCCTTAGCTGATTCCCGCAATTGCTTCCACTTACTTGTGACAGGCTCCTCACTTTCGTCTATCCAATCCGACCTCCGTTGATCAACTTTTTTCTTTTCTGACCCCGACGGTATTAGAGCATTCGAGTCCTATGGAGTCTTGCATTTTCACGCCCTTCGTCGCCCTTAGTTTTCTTTAGCCGATACCTTCATTTAAAAATGTCGGATCCCTTCCATTCTTTCTCTCTGATTAATGTTATACAGAGGGTGGTTGCCTATTTGTTCTTCCTCCTAAAACAATTATAACCACCACCACCATCACCACCACCTGATCATTGCGACAAGTAGGGATGTCTGTCTTGGATATGTTTCCTCCTCTTCTGAACTTCATGACCTCAGTTTTATGGCCCTGTTTGTCTTAATGATACAACCTGTGAAAATAAAGTTCGGTGAATAGTTCTGTACTATCAACATAGATGAACAACGCACGACAGTGACCTTACTGTCCTTCGAAATAGTCCCCTCCCATAATTATGCACTGCTGAGATCGGCGATGTATGTCCTGGAAACTTTGCAAGGAGGCTTCCTTTGGGATGGTGTTCAGAAGCCTCGTCACGTTTCCTTGGATGTCAGGAATATCGTCATATCTCTTTCCTTTCAAAGCGAGTTTGATGCGTGACTTTTCGGCTCTGAACTTTCTGCGACGAAGGGACACCGGAAAACGCCATTCTATGCTTTGCCGTTTCATTTTAGGGTCGTACCAGAGACACCAGATTTCATCCTCAGTGACAATACAGTTCAAGAAATTTGTGTCGCATCCGCCGTTTCGACAAAATCTTGTGAAGCCTCTAAACGTGTTTGCTTCTGATCGTCAGTCAAGTGATGTGGTACAAGACGAGAACACGTTTTCCTCTTCCCTAACTTCTGGGTAACGATTTGTCGCATGGATTCACGGTTAATCTGCAGTTCATCCGCTATCATGCACACGGTTAATCGCCGATCGTTCATGGTTAATATCCTCACCTTCTCAATGTGTTCGTCACTGACGGCGTTCGCCAGTCTTCGGCTACGCGGGTTGTCAGAAACACTTTCCCGGCCTCCTCGAAAACGGGCGAACCACTCGTACACACACTTCAAGGACAGTGCTTGATCTTCATAAACACGTACCAGCATCGCATGCGTTTCTTTCGATGTATTGCCGAGCTTAAAACTGTACATAGATCTTTTGGTCGTTCATGTTCCTGTTCGCAGTTCAGGACCAACCCACTGAATACGCACTGTGTCAGCAGATCTTACATGACACACACACGATGCTCAACTGAACAACGTTGGGAGCATGTGGTCAAAACCTGCTTCTACGCAGGTGCAGCGTTGTGTGTCGCCCGTGACCGTTCTGACTTCATTCACCGAACTTTATTGTCACAGGCTGTATAAGTACGAGGAACATTACGGCATTTCTCCTACAACAGCGACACATGTGGTCTTTTCAGGCATGACGATGATATATCCTTCCAACACGTAAAAGTGTCAGAAGGAATGAAATAACCTGACCAACACAAGAATAAAATTATACAAAATTTAACAGAAAATATCTTGAACAAAGTATCTTGAGTTATATTGCCAGATTTCTTTACAATAATTCGACAACTATCCGTAAAGGGCTGTATACGCCAAGGGTATGGACAAATCCTGCGGAGAAATATTGACAGTGTATATGTCATTAGAATAAAATAAGTGTGATTGTCTCTATTTATAGCAAGTTATTAACAAAAATTACTTCCACTCATCACCGACATCATGGAATGATACCCTGCTTAAAATGTATGGCAATTCATGAAGTGCTTTTGCAGACAATCTGCGACGTTCAGACATTCTCCTCATCTACGTAGCAGACGCGTATGGCTTAAGGACGGCCATTGCAAGAAAGTTCACTTCCTGGTAACACACCATAGGAGCCCTCACTGGTGGTTTCAGACTTACAGGCTGTCAATTTGTCCCACACTGCACCACTGAGCTTGCGCCGCTCAAACGCTCTTATCAGAGAGTTAGATAAGACTGATTTAAACTAAGCACATTCCATCGACATAGATATCATGTAACCTTGGGGATATCTGCTGAAATCCACCGTACACTCATGAATACAGTCAAGCTGATGATGGAAGCAGGCTTAGATAAAATAGTTGAATGGATAAAGCGGCTTTAATGTGGCGTAGTCTCTTTCATCCAAACCTTGTTCTCTCTTGTTTTTACATATCAGGACATCTCTAAAGAGATTCCCCACTCACAGTGACTTCACATTATATAACTGGGGCTCCTGGAACATCCCAGGATGTGATTGTTGAGCAGAGTTCCAGATCATCAGGCACATTGCGAAAGTCCGCTGCATGCGTACCATGTTAGTCGGCAAGTCCTTGACGAAACCTCGTCATTCTTGGTGGAATGGCTGGAAGACTTGAATTTCCGGATGGAGGTCTGTGTTCTCACTGTGGATATTGGTTATATGTGTGTTTAGAAAATTATGCACTTATTTTGTACCCTTAATCTCATGGAAATTCCTAAAGTCGGGTGGCTTCGCCTGCAAGAACGACGCACACTTCATACTCTTTGCTTTTTGCATAATATTCTTAAAACTTCTCCCCGTGATCGCATGAAGCTCCTCTCCACAGACCACAACAAAAATACCCGATCCTGAAGCACCATGTGTTTATCCCTTCCTGTACACAGAACAGCAATCTACACGAAATCATTCACCGTTATCGCAGCCCAACAATGGAATCTCTTACCAGTGGACGTCAGAAGCATGTCCAGGGCTGTCGACAGTGGAATTCGAACCGACTATCTCCCGGATGCAAGCTCACAGCCGCGCGCCTCTAACCGCACGCCCAACTCCCTCGGTACATTAAAAATTAATATACTCTTTATTTTACAAGACTTACTGCATGAGTTATTCAATAAAGTCATGTAATTAAAACTATCGCCGGCCCAGTTACTAAATCAAATTAAAATATAGAAGATCCTACCCTTTACTTCAAATGCATATCAATATAATTTCGTTCTACCTATGCTGAGGTTAACAAAATAATTAAGTTAGAATATTATTAAGATCTAATATTCTGTTCTTGGGTAGAAATGTTATTTTAGCCCTGCGAGTGGAATGGTATTTATTTACGAAGTTTTCATGAGATCTTCAAATCAGTCAAGTGACTACTTACAAGGTATTCTTCATACCTCATATCAAGGTACAGGCGATGGTAGGCAGTAGAGCAAGATTCTTCTAGTTAATGATAATAAGATTACTACGATATATGCTATGGTTATGTGAATTCTGTCAGCTGTAATTCTTCGACAATATGTACCTAAAAATATGTATTTGCATAGAATTTTGGTAAATTAATTAATTAATTAATTAATTGATAGTATCGTCGAGATGAATGTAATGACGTAATCATGTATAAATGTCAGTGTAGCACAGAATATTCGGAAGCAAGATACGTGTTACGTTATATTATGTTATATCATATTATTTTATGTTATATAATGTTATGTTGAGTTACGTTCAAGGTGATTATTTCATCATAAATGCCTATTTTTATCGTCAACCCAAAATTGTAGGCTCATAAGTCTAAAATCTATTTCAGTCGATTTGTGAAGTAAATACATGGATTTTATTGTGCCAATAAATGCCTATTTCATGCATTAATGCCTATTTTGTATATATTTCCATGTTAAATGTCTAAAACGGCAAATATATCGTTTTAAATCGTATTTTTACCCCCATATCTATTTGGTTAGTTTTCTTTATCAGATAGCCACTGAAAGTAGGCATTCCTTGCAGGTAGCTACAAAAGACAAGCACTTAAATGTGATTAAAGGACAACAGAGTTATTTCTCTCCTCTAATTGTGTTTGGAGTGAGCTGACCTTGAATCGCTACCCTGCACTGGCCAACACCAAGATTTCCACGTACATTTCTTCCAAGTTTGAACAGCTATATTTCACAATAAAGCACTTGAAAGAGAGAGAATTACCTCTTTTAAAGGCTGCAGGGATTGTTCTGAGGTGGAGGTTACCATTCCTACCTTAATGGAGCGATAGGTCATGAGATCAGTGCCAAATTTCCCAGTATAATGCAGAGGATGTTTGGAAGGAAGGATGCGTTGGCCATTCCTGCTCTTCGCGAAGGGAAACCACCAGGTTTCACCTCAGGAGAGCTATCTGTTCTTACATCATACTGTCCCCTGACCTCACGTGACGTGGAAATATCACTTTCTCAATTTAAAATTATATTGTCCGATAACAGGCAGAGTTTTACTGTTCAAAATTTAGAACAATATATGTTTGCCTAAGATAATTTGACGTGTTCTGTTGACATAAATGTTGTCTGGAAGAGATAACAATGTTTTCACCGAGCTCGATAGCTGCAGTCGCTTATGTGCGGCCAGTATCCAGTATTCGGGAGATAGTGGGTTCGAACCCCACTGTCGGCAGCCCTGAAAATGGTTTTCCGTGGTTTCCCATTTTCACACCAGGCAAATGCTGGGGCTGTACCTTCATTAAAGACACAGCCGCTTCCTTCCCACTCCTAGCCCTTCCCTGTCCCATCGTCGCCATAAGACCTCTCTGTGTCGGTGTGACGTAAAGCAACTAGCAAACAAAACAAAAACAAAACAATGTTTTCAATTGTATTAATATATAATATAATATTAATTATATAGTAATTTATATTAGTATTAGAATAATTACTTTTACCTCTTCCTGATTTTGGCGACCAGTTGTTCTTGGAGCAAAACCTCAGCCTAGAAAGAAGTGGCATGATTCGCATATGTTGAGTAATTTTAAATGCTCAGGAGATAGTAATGCGGGTTGGTTTTATTGCCTATTTTTGCTTTTTAGTGTCTATTTTGCGATTTTAAGTACACTGACTGACAGAGCAAATGCAACACCAAGAAGGAGTGGTTCGAAAGGGATGAAAGTTGGGGAAAAAACAGAGACGGCACGGACGAATAATTGATGTTTATTTCAAACCGATATGCAGGTTACACAATGCGCACGGCATCGACTCATTAGGATGTAGGACCACCGCGAGCGGCGATGCACGCAGAAACACGTCGAGGTACAGAGTCAATAAGAGTGCGGATGGTGTCCTGAGGGATGGTTCTCCATTCTCTGTCAACCATTTGCCACAGTTGGTCGTCCGTACGAGGCTGGGGCAGAGTTTGCAAACGGCGTCCAATGAGATCCCACACGTGTTCGATTGGTGAGAGATCCGGAGAGTACGCTGGCCACGGAAGCATCTGTACACCTCGTAGAGCCTGTTGGGAGATGCGAGCAGTGTGTGGGCGGGCATTATCCTGCTGAAACAAAGCACTGGTCAGCCCCTGAAGGTACGGGAGTGCCACCGGCCGCAGCACATGCTGCACGTAGCGGTGGGCATTTAACGTGCCTTGAATACGCACTAGAGGTGACGTGGAATCATACGCAATAGCGCCCCAAACCATGATGCCGCGTTGTCTAGCGGTAGGGCGCTCCACAGTTACTGCCGGATTTGACCTTTCCCCACGCCGACGCCACACTCGTCTGCGGTGACTATCACTGACAGAACAGAAGCGTGACTCATCGGAGAACACGACGTTCCGCCATTCCCTCATCCAAGTCGCTCTAGCCCGGCACCATGCCAGGCGTGCACGTCTATGCTGTGGAGTCAATGGTAGTCTTCTGAGCGGACGCCGGGAGTGCAGGCCTCCTTCAACCAATCGACGGGAAATTGTTCTGGTCGATATTGGAACAGCCAGGGTGTCTTGCACATGCTGAAGAATGGCGGTTGACGTGGCGTGCGGGGCTGCCACCGCTTAGCGGCGGATGCGCCGATCCTCGTGTGCTGACGTCACTCGGGCTGCGCCTGGACCCCTCGCACGTGCCACATGTCCCTGCGCCAACCATCTTCGCCACAGGCGCTGCACCGTGGACACATCCCTATGGGTATCGGCTGCGATTTGACGAAGCGACCAACCTGCCCTTCTCAGCCCCATCACCATACCCCTCGTAAAGTCGTCTGTCTGCTGGAAATGCCTCCGTTGACGGCGGCCTGGCATTCTTAGCTATACACGTGTCCTGTGGCACACGACAACACGTTCTACAATGACTGTCGGCTGAGAAATCACGGTACGAAGTGGGCCATTCGCCAACGCCGTGTCCCATTTATCGTTCGCTACGTGCGCAGCACAGCGGCGCATTTCACATCATGAGCATACCTCAGTGACGTCAGTCTACCCTGCAATTGGCATAAAGTTCTGACCACTCCTTCTTGGTGTTGCATTTGCTCTGTCAGTCAGTGTATATATTTTCCTGCCTATTTTGGGTATTTTTGTGCCTATGATTCTTAGCCCCAGTTATGTTATGTTATGTTATGTTATGTTATGTTATGTTATGTTATGTTATGTTATGTTATGTTATGTTATGTTATGTTATGTTATGTTATGTTATGTTATGTTATGTTATGTTATGTTATGTTATGTTATGTTATGTTATGTTATGTTATGTTATGTTGCCAGCGTGCAAGGTGGTCGGAGCATACTGCATAGCGCACCCACTGCTATGCGATTTGGCGCAGTTGCAGCTCATTACGCAATATCCTGTGGACGGTGCGTTTCTTGATGCCACTTGCCCTCCCTAACTCCAGTAGCGTCCATCGTCTGCCTTCATACAGGAACTGCTCGATGACGGCACGTGCCACGTCGGTCCGCACAATGACAGGTCGTCCCGAACGTTGCACATCACTGGTTGACACACGTCCTGGCTGAAACTTTCCTACCCACCGAGCTACTGTACGGTTTAGTAGGACATTATTCCTAAGGGCTTCCACTAATTCACTGTGACATTCCATCGCATTTCTCCCTCGGAGGACGGCTATTTTGATGTAACCGCGCTGCTCAACGCGGGTTAATTCCATCTCGCACGACACTCACCAAATGGCTGTTTTCACAGCCGTCGCTGCGCTAGTACCAGCGATCACAGAGCCATCTGTTGTTCTGCATACACACTATGCCCGAACTTCCACACGACACAATACGTTTGTGATCCGTTCACATATCTACAAGAAAAAATAGTTGCCATGATTTTTGTCCCAATCCTTGAAATAAATTAATCTCGAGAGTGTGAGGAAAAATCCCCTTGTTACCTTTGCTATTCATATATTGCCCATCAACATTTCCTAATATTTTCAAATATTAAAAAACTAGCGAATGTACCCGTGCTTCGCTACGGTATTCTACATTGTATTCGAATATCGAAGTAAATAGTGTACATGCAGTAAATAAGATAGTTTTAAAATTGCATGTCTCTTAGCGTTATCCGAGAAAGAGTATGGGGAGGTCCCCGTACGTTTCCAATGTAAAGTGTTTGTTACGGATTTGTGATATAACGGCAGGCTCACTTGCCTACTGGCATTCACAATCAGGTTGGGAAGTTTACATTATAATTGCAGGCCCCATTGCCTACTATGCGGACAGAATCGATTTGGGGAGTTTTCTTTAAAATGGCAGCCCCCCTTTCCTACCTCCAGACAGATTACAGTTTTTATTATAATGGCAGGCAATTACCCTACTATCACTCGAAATTGAGTTGTGCAGTTATCATTATAATGACAGGCCCCTTTTCCTACTGCCAGCCAGCGTACTGCCAGTCACACCAAGTTGGTGAGTTTCCATCAAAATAGCAGGCCACTATGCCTAATGCCAGTCACATTTTAGATGAGTACATTTCTTTATAATGGCGGGCACCCTTGCCTACTGCCAAACACAATCGGGTAGGGGAGTTTTAAACAAAACTGCATGCTCACTTACCTTCTGCAAGTCAAATCGAGAAGGGAACTATTCATTACAATTGTAGGCCTTCCTTACTAATGACAGTTACACAGGAGTTGGAGAAGGAACCCTTTCCTACTGCCAGTCAAAGTCGGTGTGGGGAGTACTGATTACAATAGCAGACCGACCCTTTCTCGATCGCTAAATCGACATCAGTGAATATATATAGATCGACATACGAAAGTATATGCGTGTTTACAATATTGAAGACCTTCATTTACAGATTAACTGCTACTAAACGTACGTCATATCGACAAAGGATTATACCATAAGACACGCCGGATTTAGTGGCCTAAATGGCTGGTCCAATGATATGTCATCTATTCTTGGGTCAGATTTAGAAACGTGGAACAGGGTAAAGGTTTTGTAAGATCATCTCACATTACATTACTTTTCGGATAATAATGTGACAGCTACATACGTAGCATTTGGCTCACATATGGCTACTGAGTGGGCCAATTTTCGTGAAGAGTTTGATGATTCTGTATTTCATATAAGTAATTGAAAGTATGAATAATGCATGTGAAAATTCCAAATTGACTTAACATCGATTAATAGAGAAAAATCAAACGTAAAAGGGATACAGATACGGCATAAAGTCATAAGACCAAGGTTGTAGATCATTCCAAATTGAACGGAGATTGTGCAATCCGTTACGTGATAGGAATTTCCGAAGGTCTGCACCATCATTAAAATTGCCTGCATATTTCGATATTCTTCGGGGATAAAAAATGAAAAATTTAATGATATAGGATTTTTCATTCGTTACGGGCTAAAACGTATAATTTTGTCAAATTTCAATTATCTTCTTATTCTTCTGGCAGATTATGCCACAATGTGGATTTTGGGCGAGGCGGGTAAAAATTAGGACTTTCAGGAAATCAAAAATTATGGAGATTGTTATTATTACCCCTTAAACGGAAAGCTGTACGAAAATTTCGCCAAAATAGTCAGTGTAGAGGTACACAGTCGTTACGATTTGATTTATATAGATAAGGAATCTGCTCCATGTAAAACACCTTTTGGGCTATGTCCGCTGGACTTAACCTGCAAAAGTGACCATTCATGATATCTCCCTTATTAATCCTCCTGACGAAAAAATGCACATGAAAAAAAGGTTTAGAGGTGGAATTCCATCAGGTTTGGTCGATTTCCAGTCAGGTTGGTCTTGTTCTGTATATATTGTGGAAGAGTAAAATCACCATTTCGGTTCCTTATAAACCGCCAGTCCATTCCGGAACATGAAATGTTATTTACGTTTAAAACCTACCTTTGGACAGGTGGATGCTAAATATAAATTTTGTTTCGAATGTCTTCAGTAGTTTTCAAGTTGTAAGGAATACGCTTTACACGCACCCGCTCGTGAGTTAAGTCCGATGGGACTTGTACAGAAAAACGGTCCTTTAATGATATCTCCCTTATTCATCCTCGTATCGAAATGATGCACATGAGAAAAAAAGGTTTAGACATTAATTTCTACCAAGGTAGGTAGACTTCCATAAACTTTTGTTGTGTATATTTTTTGGAAGTGCAAAATCACTGTTTCGGTTTCGTATAAACCCCCAGTTAGTTCAGGGATTTAGAAACAATATTTGCCCTGAAACCTATCAAGGACAGGTGTATTCTAAATACGAATCTTGGTGGAAATGCATCCAGTAGTTTCTAGCATTCACGTACATACGGCGTAATTAAGGAAGAAAATAATACAGTTAAGAATGTTGAAACTAATAGAAAATGGATTATAACTGAGGACAGCCGGATAACGACAAATAAATAAATGCCGTGAGTTATGGATATAATAAAGCGCTAACAGAGGAGAAATTTAGGTTCAGTGATTCTTAGGTAAACAAATATGAAGATGACTAATGGTGTTATTACTTAATCTATTCGAGGGCGGTTATAACCTCCAACGATATTCCGCCAATATCCCGCAGATGAGCCGATTGATGCCTCTCTTGCCATCTACCCAAGGAACAACCACGAATTTAAAAGCATGATGAGGAAAATGGCAATACGTTACTTCCCTACTGGCATGCAGTCAGAGACGTTGCCATGGTAACCTGTAGGTTCGTTGTCGGTCTGTCGGTCACTAAATGCAGAGCATGATACCAGCAGAAAATTGTAAATTTCTCCGTCATGTGAAGAGTAAGGTAAATTATGAACATAACGAAAGTTGTTTATAATGAAGAGACGTTTCACGTACGGTAAACGAAGTTTACAGAAAATCAATAGTATAAGAGAAAATAGAGGAAAACCACTGTGGTTTTCCTATAAACACCCCATCTATTCAAAGATTTTAAAATTATATGCATATCGGAACCTTTCCTGGGATGAGTATACTCTAAATATGAAGTTTGGCTGAGATCTATCCAGCCGTTTCGACGTGATGGTGGGAAAACCACTCTGGTTTTCCTATAAACCCCCCGTCTATTCAAGGATTTTAAAATGATATGC
Organism: Anabrus simplex; assembly: GCF_040414725.1. Lineage (NCBI taxonomy): Eukaryota > Metazoa > Arthropoda > Insecta > Orthoptera > Tettigoniidae > Anabrus > Anabrus simplex. The sequence continues at coordinate 277,277,370 of NC_090271.1, forward strand.
ATATCTAAACCTTCCCCGGGATTAGTATACTCTAAATACAATGTTTGGTTGAGATCCATCCAGCCGTTTCGACGTGATGGTGGAAAAACCATTCTGATTTTCCTATAAACCCCCCATATATTCAAATATTTTAAAATGATATGCATATGGAAAACTTCCCCGCGATGAGTATCCTCTAAATATGAAGTTTGGTTGAGATCTATCCAGCCGTTTCGACGTGATGGTGGAAAAACCATTCTGGTTTTCCTATAAACCCCCTGTCTATTCAAGGATTTTAAAATGATATGCATATCAAAACCTTCTCCAGGATGAGTATACCCTAAATATGAAGTTTGGTTGAGATCTATCCAGCCGTTTCGACGTGATGGTGGAACAGACAAACAGACAGACAAACAGAAACAATTTTATTTATATAGATTTTTACACTCGTTCTTCACCCCCTTTCCATCCCCGCCCAAAGGAGTCCTATGAGTCCCTTACACAACAGTATATTTTTTTCCCAGATATTAAGTCTTATTTGTACCTATTTTGGTTGACAGCTATGCCCAAACGTACATGCATAATCTCACTGCTCTAGAATCCTGGAGCTGACGTTGCCATGGTTACGGCAGTTCATTTCTTTATCCGATTCCTAGAGCAGGGGTAGTGTGGTGCCAATATCTCCGTAACGGTTGGTTTTAGGGCCTTAAAACATGGTTTTCGGGCCCGTAGGGCTTACAGAGCTTTGTTCTTTGCGTCAAGAGGATTAAATTGAGCTTTGTCTCGTCCTTATACGACAAATTCGATATTTTGCCTATAATAGTATAAGAGAAAATGGAGGAAAACCGTTTTTCCTATAAAACCCCCGTCTTTTCAAAGATTTTAAAATGATATGCATATCGAAACCTTCCCCGGGGTCAGTATACTCTAAATATGAAGTTTGGTTGAGATCTATCCAGCCGTTTCGACGTGATGGTGGAACAGACAAACAGACAGACAAACAGACAAACAGAAACAATTTTATTTATATAGATATGGAGCCGTTCTCCTCTTAAGTATACTTACTTATTTTAGTATTTATACATCCTACGTTGTATCCTATCCCATAATTAAGACGTTTACCATGTTATACCCTTGAATTAAATGTTTACCACCTCAGGACGTGAATTCTGTCATTGCCAAGATCTACGCTGGAATCTACCTATGGGCCCAGATTAAACCAGGTAATCCTGAGGAAGAAGAGAGAAGCCAAAGCATACTTTAGTACCACACCCTGCCGTAAAATCCCGCCGTCCACACTCCCCAGTGGCACATACCTTGGCGCCTCATATAGAAGTGAAGTGTGCACATTCGATCCTAGTAAACCATCCAGTACCAATATTGAGATAAATATATCTTATATCTGGGGGTCATACGAAAATTTATGTAACGCGACGCGACAAAATGTGTGACTGAAGTGCAAACAGAGCAACCTTGCAGCCAGTGATGTAAGGTATGAATGGCTGGTCAGACACTGTTACCTAGCAACCGTGCAGACTTAAGTCTTATGGCTGGTTGCCGTCTTAAATTAGGAGGCGTTGATGGATGGCCATGACCGGTAGACATACACATATGTTCATAAAAAACAGAACACCTTGAAAGACTAGATATAGGAAGTTCATATTCACAGGACATGTTCACTAGTCTGTTCTGCAGAAACGATTAGCATTTCAGTCACCAAGATACAGAATATACCCTGTTGCCTAGTAGGCACTGGGTCCTCCATGGGCACAAATAACTGGTTCCATGCGTGTTGGCATCGACGCGTGTAAGGCGCGAATGGCGTACTGGGATATAGCAATCCCTGCTACATTCACCTGGTTCCAATGTTCATCTTTAGTGGTTGGCATGGAGTCACAGCGCCGCACCCGTCCTTTCACTATATCCCACAAATTTTCGATTGGCGACAAGTCCGGTGATCTGGCGGACAGGGCCACAGTCTGACGTCCTGTGACAACAAGAAGGCATATGTTCGTGATGCTTTATGTTGTCACGCATTGTCCTGCTGAAATATGGCATCTGGGTTGTCGTGCAGAAAGTGTACGGCTACGGATCACACGATGTCATTCGCATAGGTCAAACTGGACACAGTGCCTTGGACACGCACCAACTGTGATTTGTGGTTGTACCCAATAGCACCTCACACCATGAGACCTTGAATTGACACTGTATATCTTGTGCGAATGCAGTCAATGTGATGCCTCCCTCCAACCCCTGGCTGCGGCGAACCAAAATACGGCCATCACTTTCAAACAAACAGAACCCGGATTCGTCCGATAACACTATTTGCTGCCATTCCAGTCCCCAGTGACGTCGATCCGTACACCATTGCCGTCTAGCATGTTTATGCACATTTGTCAAAGGTAGGCAGAGAAGTGGACGACGCACCAGTAACCCAGACCGTAATAAACGACAATGGACTGTCACTCTTGATAGTGTACGATTTGTTACACTGTCCCACTGTTGTGCCAGAGCCGAAGAGGATGCAGATCTGTCCTGCAATGCCATTCGGATGAGGTGTCAATCTTCTCGGGGGCGGTCTGGGTTGTGCGACCAGACCCATGTCATCGTATTCTACGGCCTTCTGTGAACCATTCTGTACACACCCGTTGCACTGCAGACAGACTTCGTCCCAGATGAGCAGCAATTTGTCATATGGGTGCATCACCTTCTCTCATACCAATAATTCGCCCTCTTTCAAACTCACTCATTTGACGGTACGGTTCTCACATAAGTCTGCGAGGCATCCTGCACGTCACGCTGATCCATTACTTTCGGTTTATAGCGACAGCGAGAGTCGCAGGCACATTTTACCAGTCGGTGGCAGTGCGACGAGATATCTATGTGGATCATGAACCTGAAGGCCGACATGGTTGAAATACCAATCATTTCTTCAGAACATACTAATGCACATGTCCTGTGAATATGAAGTTCCTATCTGTAGTCTTTCAAGGTGTTCTGTTTTTTGCGAACATGAGTGTATATTTCACCATTCTATTTTCGCAAAAGAAAAGTGGTTTACTTATCACTGTTTTATTTATCGGTTTTCTTACCTAATAATTTATCCTGACAGTCCACGACTTCGATTCTTGCAATGTTTGTAACAAAACTCTTATTGTGCGTTGGAAAGTTCTTCTGACATTACGATAATAATTGTACATGGGGAGCCAAGATGTCCACCCAACATTCTACGTCAAGTCTGAATCACCGAGATATGATTTCTCGTTTCCAAAGGTGCATTGCCCGGAATTCAATCCCCAGCTGACTTGTTGGGTAGCTAGTAATAATGACATTGGGACATCATGGGTCCTCTTCAAAGTTTTCAAGCTTTCTTCTTTTTTATCTTAAAAGTACATTTGCATTTTATGTTACTTCTAACAATTTCGCCGGATATTGGATATTGAACTCATATCTGGATGTGCGTGAGCCTTTTCTAACCTGTTCCCGTCAATATCTTCAAACGAATGTTGTTCAATGAACACGAGGGCTTTTGAGAAATTAGGAGAGGCGCCTCCTGGTAAGTTCGAATGCCATATTCAATAAATGTCAAACAGACGCTTTCAATCAGAAGGGAACTCGCTCACTTCACACAAAACCCTTCACCAGCAGCACGCCGCCATCAATTGTTTTTGCAACTGACATCAAGTTTGACTTTTAAATCAAACGTCATTCCGTCCTAATAAACATGAAGGTGTACGTCAACAAAAATAGGAGGGGAATTTATCGCACACACAGTATATATGTATTGCTATATACAGACACTTTGTAGGGAACAAGTGACAAATTGTATAACAGCCTGCAGGCAGTGATAACAGTTTGACAGAAAAGACTGACTATCAGCTTGACAGTTACCGTCAGAACTCACGAGCAGAATCAAACATTGAATAATGCTCTGACTGTGCGTAGCCGAGCGCTTAAAGGGAATATTTCACTCGTCACGTTTCTGAACAGACAGAGGCAATTTCATGCATCGCATGTTACACTGGACGTTTTAAAAATTTGTTGTATTTCCTTTTTTGGGAACATTTTTTTGTTGTGAGTTTTCGTATTCTGAGTCAATAAAGTACGTGAATGTATGATTCCTCGTGCAGTGACATATGCCATATATTCAGACAGAGGCTTATAACTGAAATATTTTCCGAATGGTTGGTATTTCATATTTACTAACAAAATAGTCTTTATACAATTGGAGAGCTACACTATTGGTTTACGACAAAAACTCATTAAGTATCAACAGTGAGAAAACAAAAGTGATGAAATTTAGAAGAGGAGGAAGACTCGCAAAAGACGACGTTTTCTCAAACGGCAGGGACCAGCTAGAAATAGTATCGTCATTCAAGTACCTAGGTATCACGCTCCAGACTACAGGAGCAACTTTCACACTACACGTCAAAGAAAGAGCGATAGCAGCAACTAGAGCAATGTTCGAAATCCCCAAGCTCCAGAATCTATCAGTGAAAACGGCCGTGGCATTGTTCAAACTTAAAGTTGCCCCGGTAGCCACGTACGGTATACAATTAGTCTGGAACAAACTAACCACAGCGAATCTAAAAAGGATTGAAAATATCAAAGCCAGATACCTCAAGCGAATCCTCCAACTATCAAAATATACAAAGAACAGACTGGTGTACACCCTGGTGGATGAGCCGTTCTTCCTAGAGGACATAAAAACCTCCTTCAACCTTCCCGAGACCGAAGCATCCGCCGCAGTCCTGGAAGAAAGACGACGAAAAGCACAGCAAATCCCGGAAGAATTCTACGAAACTGAGGCAGGGAGGAACGACGAATGGAAAGGGCCAGGCTTCAACCTACGCCACACCTTCACCCGATTCGCCGTCCACGGCTTCCACGGAAAGGTATGCCAAACCGCTGGATACCACGAACCAGACGAAGAATGTACCTGCCGGCTCTGTAGTGGAAAATGCCCCAGGTACCACCTCATCAACTGCACCGCAAGAACAATATCCATTACCGCACTCGCTAAAGACTGGTAAAGAGGAACCGCGTGCACCTACAAGCGGTCGAGGCATGTTCAACAGAGTGTTGCAAATTAGACAAACAGAAGACTTTTCATCACTGTGCCCTGCAAAATGCAATCTCAATTCAGTGTCGCAAATTAGACAAGCAAACGGCGTCTCATTACTGTGCGCTATAATATGTGTGTGAGGCAGTTCAGCTCTAAATGTCCTCTCACAGATGGAACACATGGACACACGAACACCACTGTACGGACCTGCTTACAAGCAGAACGGAAGTCGATCCCCACTATGACTACTCGTAAAGACCTGACATTGTACCTTTTGCTCTATAGATTACAGAGGTAATTAAATTCCAATCATTGTGAATTATTGTGTGTATGGCCATTGGCTGCAATAAATTATTACTATTGGTTTACTAACTACTAACTAATAATGAGGTGATTTGTGAATATTTGGTCTGTTATAAAATCTACAACCATTAGGTTAGTCAGAAAATCGAAACTAATTTCGAGTAATACATTTATTAACTACATGGAAAGGAAAACATGTGGTAATAGTTTTGTACTTTAAAACGAAAGAAGTTAATTAAAATAGAACTTGTGGACCAGTGCCTCTCCGCAGCATTCGTTAAAATTAGGTCAGATAACACGTCTTGATATGTCTGTCATATTCATACTGCTTTGCCCGTTCTTTTCAATAGTTTCAGGAATATTTAATACCGGTACATCATAATTTATTCATTCGTAATGTACTGTATTTTATACCACCTCCTTCCAAACACCATTTACTGTGCGTCGACCATTTGGGCGTATCTGGATCTTAACATTTTCAAACGATCTTTCCCTAGATAATGTAACATATTATTGACCGTTACTGAATACTAGTTCGGGTAAGTAGACTACTTACTTTTTCAAGAGTTTGTCCCTGCGCTTTATTAATAGTCATACAGAAGGCTAGTCGACTTCATGCCTTTCCGTCTGTAGGTACGTAGACTGTGCTCTCTTAGCAGCATGTAAGTTATTAGGAACGTTCTGCCATCTGTTGAGTATATTTAGAAGCTCGGGAAGGTCGGAGTATCGAGAAGAAAATAGTGTGTTTCCACAATCAGAGGAAGTGTATACTCTCTGGCTTGAGAGGTAGTAATCAAACTTGGTTGCATGCAGTCAGATTACTAAGGATGAAAATCACATATATCAGAATATTAATGAAAGTATTAATCATTTAGCAACCAGCCAAGTACAGAATGTTTTGCGGGCTAGGGTAAACCTTAGTCTGCACTTATTGAAGTGGTCATTTAGTGATTTTATTTTAGGATTACTCAAAGCTGACTTAACTTAGAGACCTATCAATTCCTGATGATTCACCGGCAGGTAATTCCGGAGAGAATAAAAGAAGATTGAAGCAAATCGATTCAGTAGAACGGCCAGACGGACTTTGCAAAGGTGCTTTTACAAAACTTGTTTAATATGTAAATGACGTTCCATTCTTAAAAGAACACATCCGATTCTATCAAATCACACTGAAATATTTAGAAAAGTCTAAATATTTACGTTTATTTCTGTTTAAATACTTATATCAACTTGAAATCTTGAACTTATCTTAATGAAGTCGCGGTTTCTTTCCAGTCTGCATAGAATGCGAGGTGTTGATAAACCGTTGCTCTATAATTGGCGCGAATCCTGCTGGGTAGTCAGTCCACTGACCTTCCGCTATGCCAAGCCCCCGTCCTCGTTAGGTCAATGACACGCTATATTTTACTTTTAGACGTTATTTTTAATACTCCCCTTAATATTACTATTGTTGTTCCTGGCGCCGCTGACGTTTCTATTATTATTAATATTATTATTATTATTATTATTATTATTATTATTATTCTCGTATTACAATTCATTTGTAAAATATTCCTACCGGTATAACAGACCAGACCATTAGATGTTCTGGCACAGTAAATACAGCGAGTTCGTAAATTTGAATCACGCACTCGGATAACGAATTAACCTCATTTTCTCGAAACGAATAATTTTCTCCTCCAATACGATTGCGGGCCGATGACGTTGATGTTAGGCCCTCTAAACAATAAGCATCATCATCAACCAATACAATTGCGCCATCGTTCTTTACATCCCTGACTTATTGTTGGTATAATCAAATACAGTAGAGACAATACGCGACACTGCCGGATTTACCCTTGTTAAAATGGGAGACAATTGGCAAGTAGTGCCCCTAGTGGCGTGACCTGAAAATAAGCGCTAAATTCAAATATCAGTGTAAATGTATATACGGAAATGGATAAATAAATTACGTCTAGAATGAAAGTGTTGCCAAACTATTAACTTCAAAGTTGCTAAAGCAATTCTGGATACGTTAATGAAGAATTATTTAACAGGTTACTATTTAAAGACTGAAATTAGGCATATAATCAAGATGTGAAACGGACTTCTGTGAAAAGGCTTGATCTTTCATTTATGCATTACTATTTTAGCTTTAGCATACCTACCTGAACTTTCACGGCTAGATTTGTCTTTTTGATCATTTAAAAGCATTGTACATCACATTAGGACACTTGTCAATAAAAATATTGGCACTTTCCTTACACACATTATTCAATGAATTTACATTTAAGAGCTGGACATTTTTCCTTGTAACTTGAAGACTACTAACAGAAAGAAAATCTATAAATTTAACCGCAAAAACATTCAAAATATCCCTATAAGCAATACTTGCTACTACATTAGGGTGAAGCAAATTTGCATCATCATCATCATCAGATTTCGTAAGTCACCCATATTTTCCTCAGTGTTTGACAACGCATTACGGCATTCCAAATGGGGTAACTTGGAACACAACCAGCCACACACATATGCATATGCATTTTCCTTAATTAAATCAAAACCCACAGATCTCACCTACAACAACACATCGGTATTGAAGGTTAACTGCAGCACTAATACAATAAGCTTATTATATTTTAAGGCAGTTAAAATATGGGTCGTGCATGTCAGATGTTTAGGAAGTAGGCCTTCTATAAGAATATCTTTGTAACTGGAAGAGTATATATGCAAACAGAGTATTTACTTACATTTTCTTGTCACGAGGGAAACGGAAGAAAGACCACGAATTCTTGTGCACTTCATAGTTATTTCAGCCAAACGCAACACATATCTTTCCACTCATATTGACAGGAGATATAAAGGAATGACACACGCTACTATTTACTTATTTCAAATTAATGCAAACGTATAAATAACCCCAAAAACTTCACAAAAATTACACGTGCTCTTATGACAGAATCAGTAACTCTCAGGTCATTCCGCTAGATAGAGCTCTAATCGCTGTTCCTCGATATCTCGCAGAGTGTCGCGTATTGTCTTTACTGTATTTGGTATAATTAAGTTATACCTTGTACGTAGTCTACGTGAGCATTGTGTAGGAGAGCCATGACTCAGAATATGTCTGAGATTCTTGTTAGGACGCCGTCTCCCTATGAACGCTGGCGATCCAGTTGATTATGATAACACACGAAAGAGCGGATCAGAAGATTTCTATGGAAGTTCTTCCACACCAAGGGCGCAGGTATTTAGGCCGGGAATTCCTCCGTCTTTCCACAGATCGTTTTCCTTCAGTTTTCCCTTCGATGTTGAGTTAGAGAAGCTCATATCTCTCACCTCTCATGATATGTCCAATGTACCTGAGCTTTCGTTCCTTGATGTTTGTTACCATCCCTTTTTCTTATTTAACATGTTGAGGACTTCCTCACTTGTCTTTCTTTATCCCCAGGATATTCGAAGCATTCTTCTGTGTAAGTAAATTTCGAAACCTTCAATCCACCTCTCAAGCAAAGAGCTCAGCGTCCAGTTTTCAAAACCGTACAGAAGGACAGGAAAAACATATCACCGCAACATGCGAACTCGGAGCTGAAGGTTGAGACCTCTGCTTGTGAACAGAGCCCTCACACTGTTGAAATGCTTATTCCTTATACATGCAATTTGGTACTCCAACTCTTGGGGCCACTTACTAGGCCAATCAGCCATTGCCCACGGTTCACTTTGGAGGAGGTCCGGCTCCATGGCTAAATAGTTACCATATTGGCCTTTGGTAACAGAGGTCGGGAATTTTAACCATAATTGGTTAATTCCGCTGACACGGGGTCTGGGTGTAAGTGTTGTCTTCATCATCATTTCATCATCATCATCATCATCATCATCACGACGCGCAGATCGCCTACGGGCGTCAAATGGAAAAACTGCATCTGGCGAGCCGAACATGTCCTTGGACACTCCAGACACTAAAAGCCATACGCCATTTCATTTCATTTACTTTGGAACAGGACAAATTTCTGGATAAGCCGTTGTTGCTAGTATCAACTACCCTCGATATGACACTGCAACGTATACTCGAAACAACTTATTGGATGTCTCAGTTCTCCTCAAGGAGCAAGATGATAACAACCATGCGATGGCTGTGGTGATCCAGGAAAGAAATATGATAGTTGCCAATGTTTTCAAGCCTCCAAATTCAGTATGGTCTAACAAACCACTTCCTAATTATCAGCATCCTGCAGTATATGTTGCAGACTTCAGACAGCCGTGATTTGAGTTATGCTTAAGATGGTTAGAACTGAAGAAGACTCATATAATGGACGGAGCTGAAAAACTATAGCGCTAAATAAAAAAACCACATTCAAACCTGTAATGCTCAGACTAATCACATATTGTGTCACAAAATTTGAATTCTACCTGAAACGCTTCGTTCAACCTCAGTTTATCCAATACGTACAATTTTGTTGTTACTATCTTTATGTAACATTTCTGTAACAATTTGTAAGAAACAGGCTACTGTAAATTTAAATTCATTTATAAGTGACAACTTACTGTTAATAAACATGTACACTATATTCACCGCTGTTTAAGTTAGGCATAAACTAGTTTTGTAACTTATTTGTTGTTCACATAAGAAACTCTGAAAAACACATAACGAACTTATGAGATCCGCATATAATGCATGTTATAAATACAATATTACAGTTCAATTGGACGTATTAAAGTTTTTCAATTAATTGTCTATGTACGATTAAGAGGAATCATCCTGAAATATTTTCTCTTGTTACTCCATCACAGAAATATGGAAAGTATTGGTTCGTGTAAAAGAATTCGAATGTAACTAAAATCACCACAGTTTCTTGAAGATTTTTTCAATGCGTGCCAGTGGATAATAAGACAAAAAGGTATGGTTTCAGCCTACAAAAACGTCCTAATCTTCTTTGTGACAGATACGTCACTCAGGGTGTTATAGAATTAAATTTTCCAGATGTGGTTCCGTGAGCCAACCAGATCTTTTCCTAACAGCTACTAGCTGCTAAGGAAATAGAACTAACAGCATTATTTGACATGTACTCCATGAACTCTTCTCGATACTTTCATATTCCATTGGTGGAAGATACCAAAAGCAAAGTGGATCCACTTCTCTAACAATTTAGGTAGCTAACTTGGCGGGGAGGGGAGTGTGATGACGATGATTATAGTTATGAGGAAAGAACATCGATATTATCAGGCTGTATTAACATCAATCAAAAGGGAAAGAGAGGAGTTGTGAATCCTAAAGGTTGATGGTGATGATTATTTTCTTAAGAGGATTTAAAAGGATATAATGATTCCTCTTCAGTTTAATCATACAAGAAAAAGGGGTCGAAGGTTTTGAAAAGGGAAGTTTTGTCAAAGGAAAGGAAGAATTACATAAAAATCCCCCTGGTTTCGTAAATCGGTGTGAGAACCGAGTGACATCAGATGAGGAAGATAAAATAAGAGGTATTATTAGAAATGAAAGCAATGCTAGATTAAATTATGGGTCAGTGGTCGCCACCACATGCTCCCAAATTGAAAATATCCCGTGTGTTGTCTCGAAGATAAACAGTGTTTCCTTCTTGTTCTTATCTCCTGTTTTACCTCAGTTACCTGGGTTGACATTAAATGTGGACTGAGTCCAGTTTTAAGACCTCATACCCTTTCTGTCACAAACTAAATGAGGAGGAATGCGTTTCTTCTTCCCTGTGGTGGTTCGTAGTGGGATGTGAATATAAATGAATCACAAACACTCAGCCACTGAGCTAAAGGAATTTACCAGAAGCAGCTAAAATCCCCGGCCTAGCCGGGTATTGAACTCGTGGTGTAATAAACCGAAGGCCACAACACTGATCATTCAGCCATGGTTGGTGGGGGGAGGGGCAACTATGTAAGTCTCGTAAATAGATGTTGTGAGCAACGAAATTCAATAATGATGAAAAACAGGAAAATAATTTCACAAAACAAAAGGAAATGTTATTAGTTTTACGTCCCACTAACTAAGATGAGCTTCGGTGATTTCAAGGTGCCGGAAATTTAGTCTCGTAGGATTTCTGTTACATGCTGGTAAATCTATCGACCTAAGTCATTTGGCCCTATTAGAAGTAGGTGGAAGAAAAATCAGATTACTTATAGGCAAGTAAAATTATTAGCTTCAACCCTATACAGACCGCGAAGTCTCTAGGAGGGGTGGAACTTAAGGACTTTCACTGCCCTTAACCTCGACGCATGGTAGAGTACTTGTCCGGCTTTTCCCCCAGGAATTAACCTAGTTCTCATTTTTGGTGTAGGCTGAATGAACCTCAGGACCATGTGTATCTCCGGAAGTGGAAATCTGGTTTCTTAAATTTTTCAATTTCCTGATGGGGAATCAAACCCACGTCCTTATGGGTGAACCAAGCGCGCCTTTATCGCCTCGGCCAGGTAGCCCCTAAATTATAGGCCATTATATGCTCCCAAATCGAGAACCCCCAACGGATGCCGTCAAAGATAGTCAGGTTTTGTCACCTATCATTTTTACCATTTATCTGGGGTTGAGGCAGATTTGAACCAGCCATTTGCGATTCATAAAGCCAACGTCGTTCTGTATGAGCCACTCAGTCGGATCAACAAACTAACATCGATGAAGCATAAAGAGCGAAAGTTTGTCATAGAAGATCGTAAAAGGAAGCAATGCCTGGCTCAGAAGGGATAATCATATTCGGTACATGATGTCGCAAATGTGATGATGGAGAGTATGGAAAGCACGATGTGTGTACTTCAGCAGCATTAACATGATGATTGGCCTTAGGCTGGTCAGGAGACAGATATTTCACTGGTTTAGCTTCTCTGTGTACGGAGGGAGTCTCGGTAGCTTCCTATGAACATCAATAAGGTCAAACCATCCGTCTCTCCTCCCCTTCTTCCGTTTAATGTAGGCCTACACATATGATTTATAACCTCATTTATTTTTCCCTTTCGTAAACATTCATCTGTATTTTTAAGCGGGCTCTAAGTTAATATACTATGCTCATGTGCACTTTACCCCCTTTCTTTCCGCAACACAACCTTTTTGTTATGTCTAACTGCTAGATAGGTGGGAGAGTGACTGATGTACCCCACAATACATAACCAGGAAGAAATAATTATACATTCTATTAATAATAATGTTACGAAGGACCATCAACTGTTATAGACTGAGTGTCTGAACTTTGTTCCTCAGGTGCTCTCGAGCAGTTGCTGTACTTAAATATCTTGAAATGGCACAAACCTCAGCTAGACAAAGCCTGTACATTCCATGAAATGTTGTGTTTAAGCATCTTGATGTGACTCCGATCAGACTGCATCTGCTATCTTGTGCCATCATGGGTGGATCTGACCTTTAAATCAATGAGAAACTCTGTCTAATCATCATTGTCCTGGTGTTACCCTACCTCTCTTACCCTCCATGCCCAAGTCCATTATTCTCATAGAAATCATCTTCATCCATTAGTTCCTCCTGCGGTGTTGGGTACAAGCGATATCGCTTGTGTGTCTTAAGAGGCGGCTAAAAGCGGTCCTAGGCTGCTTCAAACTTGGGAGCGTGGGTTGGTGACCACAAAGTCCTTAGCTGAGTACTGACATTGCATCCACTTACTTGTGCCAGGCTCCTCACTTTCATCTACTCTATCGGACCACCCTTGGTCAACTCTTTTTCTTTTCGACCCGGACGGTACTAGGTTGCGAATCCTAGGGAGTCTTATTTTCATACCCTTCATGGCCCTTGTTTTCATCAGAAATATATCTACATATTGCCCATATGAACCAAGCCTCGGCCGCTTCCTTCCCTCTCCCTTGACTATACCTTCTAGTCTCCACACCTACCATGTATAAGGTATATGAGATAGGTTATACGCCTTGGTGTTAGTTTACCGTTAACCGTCAAGCTGTTCACATCGTGGTAAATCCTCTCGTCCTATAGCTACACAGCTTGGTATTACATTATATAATTAGAGAGTACCAGGTGTCTAGCAGATTTAGTGTGTTTCTCTTAAAGAAGAATCTGTTAGCAGAAGATACAGTCCATCTTGGAACAACTCATTTCTAACTATATTTGCAAAGAGTGTGGAAAAACATTTCCCCGGAGCCAATCACAATAGACGTCATGAGATATCTTGTAGGACAATTTTTTCAATGTAAACATTCTAGAAGAGAGTTCAAGAACGCTTACAACGCTCATGGCCCCTCTAGGTGAGGATATGACATCATACGAGGGCAAGCTAACCTCAAGGAGGCAATTGGAATGCAATAAGTAGAACATCTTAAATTTAATGAAATATTTATTGTGTAAATATTTACAAAATTAAACAAACTACAGGAGATAGCTTCCTGTTGTGAAAGAGAACGAGAAGGGCGCAGTGAGGAGGAGGAAGAGGAGGAGTAAGAACCCTAAGCCCATTTGCCCTTTAGCCCATTATCCCATTAGCCCTTTAGCCTTAGGAGGAGGACGAGGAGGAGGAGGAGAAGTCCTTTTGCCCTTTGGCCTTCTGATACGACGTGACCCCTGGGTTCCATTCCCTATTATGTAAAGCACGAATTGTTTTTCGGTTCAGCATTTTTTAATCCTACACTGAATGAGCTTTATCACTTCTAATAGGATAACAACAATCCATGTTTATCTACATCTCATCATTCTTATTATGCTTTTGGCTTTGAGAGACTGTCCTTCCACGAGAGCCCTAGTGCAGCTATCCCCCAGGGTTAGTCCCGTAAGAGCCTATGTATACGCAAGAGCCCCTGTGCTAGACTGATGTTAGGAAGGGCATCAGGTTAGGATGATGAAACCCCCGCATTTGACCAATACGTGAAAAGCCATAGCACGGCTCTCCCTGAATTTTACTTATAAGGGGCTGTATATGCCTATTTACCCCTGTCTCCTAGCACAGCTCTCTCCCCGAGTTAGCCCTCCCTTTTAGTCACCCTTACGACTAGCACTATACCGTTGATGCAATTCTACCCCTACACCCCACCTTATGAAAGAAGGACCTAAGCGGTGTGATGTCATCATAGTAGTTGTAGTAACGTCACCGCTAACAAGCTTTGACCTGTAGACCCAGAGTTCTCTCAAGTCAGGCATCTTGCATCATAACACATCGTCGGCATTCCTTTACTACACCAGATCCGAAAACACAGCTTAGCTCACAAAGTCATTCTTTTTCTACTGAGATGTACATGCCTTGACATTTACTTTAGTCAGTACAGGTTCATAGTACATACATTTCAATCAGGGTGAGTATATCTGAATTACACTTAAGCTCATTAGTTTTGAGTTTATATCAGCTCCACGTTCGAATCCCAGGGAGTGGCATTTACTCTGCTCAACCACACCTCAGGTAGAAGTGCCTCCCACAAAAGCTGGCCAAGGAGGTTAGATAGACGACAGCATAGCACACATTATGCCTAGACCCAGCTAAAGACCTCAAGCTCGCTAACCCATGTTCTCTCAAGTCAGGTGTCCCTTTTAGTAGAGTCTTTCGACAGTATTACATAAGATGACGGCATCGCAATGTCTCGGGATGTCAGAGGTCGTCGCGCGCAGTCCTATAGGTCATAAGTTTCAAGTTGTGAGCCCCTGAGACGACTCTCTAGTTATGGTCTATACGAATAGAGTACAGCAGTCATCTTGCATAATAACCCATGCCTTAGTTCTCGAATTTCAGGATGAAAAAATTAATAGGTTATAAGTTACAAGTTGTGAGCCCCTAAGGCGACCCTCTAATTAAGGTCTATACGAATAGAGTATAGCACCCATCTTGCATGTAGCCCTTACCTAAGTACCCGTAGGTTAGGCTGATAAAACTAATAGGTCATAACTTACAAGTTGTGAGCTCCTGAGGCAGAGTTAGGCCTATAGGAACAATGTATCGCCATTAGCTCCTGGTCCATTCCCTTAAAGTTAGTCTCATATAACAAATGTATAGCAACCATCTTGCCGCGGGGGTCGAGCACTAGGAAGTTGTACGCGGCAGCAATCTTGCGCAGTCGCCCCTAGGTTGTCTCCTTAAGTTCTATGTCCCTCTTGGGCCAATTTTCTCCATAAGAGCCCGTGTATAGCCGCCATCTTGCGCATTAGCCCCTAAGCCGTCTACTTAAGTCCTATGTCTCCCCTAAGCCAGCTTTCTCCCTAAGAGCCCGTGTATAGTCGCCATCTTGCGTATTTGCCCCTGGCCCAGGTCCCAGGAGTTAGTCCCATAAGAGCCCATGTATAGCCGCCATCTTGCGCATTAGCCCCTAAGCCGTCTCCTTAAGTCCTATATCTTCCCTAAGCCAGCTTTCTCCCTAAGAGCCCATGTATAGTCGCCATCTTGCGCATTAGCCCCTGGCCCAGCTTTACTCTTTTGTCACTACTTTTAATACCTAATGTTATTGTTTATAACGTCCCACTAACTACTTTTGCTATTTTCGTAGACGTCGAGGTGTCGGAATTTAGTCCTGCAGGAAATCTTTTACATACCAGTAAATCTACCGACACGAGGGTGACGTATTTTAGCACCTTCGTATAACACCGGACTGAGCAAGGATCGAAACTTCCTAGTTGAGTTCAGAAGGACAGGGTCTCGACCGTTTGAGTCACTCAGTTCGACTTTAAAAGAATCCAGGGCTAGTATTGGCAGGTAACAATTATGATAAGATATTGGAACAAAGACTTGTAAGCCCAAGTCCATAATAACAGGGCAAGTTGGATTAGATTAGTTAAATTAGGATTAATTCAGATTAGATTTACGTTAGATTAGCTAATAATAAAATAATTATTTGTAATTTTATTTTGTATCACGAAGAATACTATTGCAATTGGGAAGAACTCTATGTAGCAAGAAACAACAGGAAGATGATAGAATTACAATTCACAAATTGATGAAGGTAGGAGTCACCCCACTAATCACCGTGGTTGTACAGCCGTGATGGGCCTTGGCCTACCTAGCGACTGCTGCTCATCACGAAGGCCCGCACATTACGAGGTGGCGCGTGGTCGACATTACGAAAGCTTTCGGCCATTATTTTTGCCTTTCTTGAGCGGGGCGGGTATCTCAGATCAGATATCTCCTCAACAATAACCATGTAGGCTAAGTGGACCTTCGTACAAGCCCTCACATCCAAGTTAAAATTCTTGACCTGGCCAGGCATCGAACCCGGGGCATCAGCGTGAGAGAAGATCATAGGGCCAACATCACAAATGGTCACTTCATCTAAATCAAAAGCGAACTTCTTCGGTGCTGTAAATCATTCATGAAGATCCATTCTTGAAGAGCCATATTGAATCAGCGTGCAATTAATGAAATGTTCCCTACCCAGTTCCCTTTGCAGCGTCGCCGAAAACTTTATCTGAGTCAGTGTGGCGTTAAACGGCGAATAAAATAAAAAAGAATTATAAAACAAACATGTTTCTTTTTGTTTGTATCAAGATAGGCTGTAGACGTCAATGTTGGGGCATACTGTACTATATCTGACGGGGGAACATAAATTCTGACTTGTCTACTTAACATGACCTCTTATGGCGCACTGTCTGATTGAGACCTGTTTAATAAAACGCAACGAGCCTTGCACAAACGTCTTAAAGTGTTCCGGCCAACTTCTGGTGCTGTCTCCCCAGCGTGGGCTGATTAACTTGATTTCATTTAATCTAATCCGGGATTTAGAAGGGACAGGGGAGGAAGACGAGACAGATGGAACCAGAGGGATGATTCCCTTCCGTCTTCTCCATCCGGTCTTGCTCCCCTCTAACCACTGGTCTAGTAACCTTTGCAAATAGCATCGACCCAAATCTCGGAAGTATTTCTGCTTACTCGTCTAAGAGCAGACAGTTCTCTGTAGTTCATCTCAATAGACTTTTAAGAGAAGACTTACTCTAGAGAAACTCAGCTTCTTCGTTATGCTAATGAAGCCAATATAGAGGGTCATGTAACTCCCGTAACTCACAGTTTGGCGGACTGATAATATGAAAGATTCATTAGAAACTCTATAGAAGATTATCATCACCTTTATGATTTCTATGAAACCTAACACAGTACCTCGCGCTTGCGATCACGGTATTTTTTAACTCACCTCTGGAACAAAACTATCTTACTTACAAAACTATTTATCTATCTTTCAGACTAACTTTCGGCTAGGTTCGCGCAGCTGTGAGCTTGTATCTGGGAGATAGTGGGATCGAATCACACTGTCGGCACCCCTGAAGATGGTTTTCCGTGGTTTCCCATTTTCACACCAGGCAAATGCTGCAGTTGTACCTTCATTAAGGCTACGGCCGTTTCCTTCCCACTACTACGCCTTTCCTATCCCATCGTCGCCATAACATCTATCTGTGTCGGTGTGACGTAAAACAAATTGCAAATCAAATCCGGTCTACTTTCCTATACGGAACTGAAAGCTGGATGAATACAAGATATATTTTTCATAAGTTTGAAGTATAATTTATAATCCTTAAAGTCTGCCAAATACGAATATGACACTTACAAGGGAACATCGGCAATGGGTAAGTTGCCGATCGCGATGAAACGTGTAAAACACATGGAGGTACACGTAAAAACGATGTCGGTATCAATTTTGGGTGCCAACATTCATTAGGGCGTTAACTACGGGGCCTCAAAGTTGCGACATTTCAAATTCCGCGCGATCAGCGATGAATACCTGCTGGCCAATACTAAGCTGGCACACTGCGTACCTGGAGACATGCCTCTGCGCTTCCTCCCCTCCACGCTCCAATTGGTTCGCCACCGCACGTTTCCCTTCTCTCCGCGCTTGCCGGCTGAGTGGCGAACCAATTGGAGCGGGGAGGGGAAGAGGTGCAGAGACCTGTCTCCAAGTACACAGTGTGCCAGCTTAGCACTGGCCAGCAGGTATTCATCGCAGATCGCGCGGAATTTGAAATGTCGCAACTTTTAGGCCCCGTAGTTAACGCTCTAATGAATGTTGGCACCCAAAATTGATGCCGACATCATTTTTACGTGTACCTCAATGTGTTTTCCAAGTTTCATCGCGATCAGCGACTAACCCATTGCCGATGTTTCCTTGTTAGAACAATATTTAGTACCTGCAAAATATGAACAATATGGAATTTTTGAAGGTATATTGAGTCCACACGGAAAGAAAACGTCTTCATTTTTAACAAATAATTTTGAAGTAACTGACGGAAAGAAAGTGAAAATGTTTGTTGTTCGAGCTGGTAAAATAATTTGCACGAGGTTATTTGGAATAAGGAGATAAAGACTAACATAAGAATAATTCGATGAATGAAACCGTATGTATATACCAACTTTGATTGTGTCCCCCTCCATAGCGTAACGGTTAGTGCTATTAGCTGCTGTTCTTCGGGACCCGGGTTCGATTCCCAATACTGTTAGAGGTTTAAGAATGGAAGAAGGGCCGGTAAGTGGTTAAAATCGTACATTCATCATTCATTTCATTTTCGTGTCTCGTCAGCATTTACAAAAGCTGCAGCTGCGATGGTCTTGTTGTTTCCTCTGAAATGATGTGATGAGCATGGGTTGTCCAGGAGGGGAGAGATAAGTAGTAAGCTTGTGTCGTGTTCAGCACCACATTCACACGAGATGTTTCCGTTTGCTTGTAGTATAACCCAATTTTTCAGGTTGGTCTTGAATCGAGGGATGCCGACTCTTAAATGGCTGAGGGACCTCCATGCAGGTTAAGGTAGGTCGGCACCAGGAGCTAGTTCTTCCTTTGGTGACATGTCTATGGGCAGTGAGCTCCTCCATCTGTTAAGACGAGTTGTCTCTGGTGATCCCTCCAGCGGCAGAGTCCTAGCGAGGAAGCACTTGCGGGATCTGAGGCGAGACCTTGCAGCTTGGTGACCATGGAGTGGATGTCGATGGTCATTCTCCTGCTTTCTCTGCAGCAGTGGGCCTCCGTATGTTGGGTAGGGCTATTCCAACAATGGGGTACAGTTTCTGCACCGGGGTCGGTTTAAGGTATCCCGAGATTATCCTCACAGTTCACCTCATTGCGGGTGTTCCTGAAATGAGCAGCAGCACCTCACGACGGGGACCCGAGTTTAGTTCATTTTACTTCGGTGGTGTGGTTATGTGAGCCGAATCGAGCAGTATAATTTAGCTAGGAAAATAAGGAATTAGACGGTAACGAGTGAGTGACATAGAGAGATCAAGACTCCCTTAGCTACATTCAGATTTTAATTCTTTAAATATGAAAGGTGAGGAACAAATCGAGGCCAAACATTTGTTCCGTAGTTGAGTATTTCTGATTGAACGCTGTAACGCATGAGAGGTTTTAATGAAGATGAATATGATCTGTCTGCTAGTTGCAAAATACTTGAGTGTTTTAATATTGACATGCTGTATGTTCTGTATTCCGAAAATACAGGTGACTTAAGAAAATAAATGTGGCGAGGAAGCAATGAATCACTCTCTCCAATGGGTGTGTTGGCGAAATTAAACATTCAATTACACCAAAAAAGATGATTTATCGAACTCGTCAACTTCCAAGAGATGCTATAAATTCAGCTTTCGTACATCTCGTGATGTTACCTTCATTTCTTACAATTTGGCGTTATTCGTTCATACTGAGGTAACATAAACCCATACTTTCTTCTTCTAAGTTTAGATACACTCCATTTAAGGTCTAAACAAAATAATTATATTATTTATATAAAAATCACATTCGATTTATTATATTACTTTCTGAAACTCAGGTCCTATTAAAGGGTTTTGCATTATGTCCAGTAGTTAATAAGAAAACCAGAAAATGTAAGGGTGAGAGTTGCAGGAATCCTTGACTAAGTGTGGTGTATTACCAGAATCTATAATACACGCATTAAACGTTCTTCTTCTATATTCCTTGCCCATTCCTTCGCACGTTGTTGATCAATATGGACAGTGTTAGTAGTGCCAGTGTCAGAGTTGTCCTACGGTTCTTCTTTCAGCCCAGATTTCAATATTCTTGAGACATGAATTTCTCTTTCCGCCTACTCACCACTGTCCTTTGTTTGTCTTTCGTTTGTATCATTCAATTTTCCTTTTTACAGTTAGATGCAACACTGCATATCTTTCAGGGCATAACACATGTCCCAGGTACACAACTTTTCGAGTGTGCTCTCTGCAATATCTCTTCATTACACTCATGCTCTATCCAGGAGACTTTAAGCATTCTTCTATGAAACTAGGTTTCCAGACCTTCCAGCCTCTTGGTGGTGGTCGATTTCAAACTCCAAGCTTTAATTCTATAAATAAAAATTGACCAAGAATAATATTTTACCACGCGCTGCCTCAGTTTTAAATTTAAGGCTTTATCACAGCGCAAAGCCTCCATTACATCATTATTAAATTGTTGACTATGTGCTTATACTGCGGTTACTAAGGAAATGGTGAACGTGCCATACTGCCTTTCAAATGATAAAAGTCTAAGTGTTGTTATTACATGATTTCTCATAGATTTGAAGCAAGTTTCATTCATTGGTCACATTCTAAAACAGTTCACTCGTCCATAAATATCCACTTTCGTAACTGTTCCTGGTACAACAAACGAAGATTTTTTGTTCCAAAGATGCTATTTCCACCATAAGAAAGTTGTGGAGAAAACGCAAAACTTATAATAAAGGGCACATGGGACATACCCATGATCAGGTATGGTAAACATTTTTATGAATTAAGTATTTTTGGTCTGGATTGCTCAATGGCATTCGATAGTATTCAATACGAATTCGTTTTGAAATGAAAATGACACTCTTCAAATGAACTTGGCTTGAGGAATATGAGTATTTATAACAATGTTAAAAATGTAGTGTCACTGTAGGTTAAAGGATAAACATTTTCCTGTCATTCTTACTGTTTATTGGAAGCATTTCTGAGACCTTTGAGGTCAGGAGTTGACATCCTTGTTCACATTGTTTCACTCTAGCAGAAGAGCTCATGCCTATGGACTCCTCGTGCTTCCTGCCGTCGACTGAATAGCCTGACCAGTCCTTTTTGTAAAATGAACTGTTTGCTGAGACTGGTGGCATTTGAAGGTGCTCAGATACGTTAGCTTTACTGCACGTTGAAAGATTTTCTGGCATTTAAAGGAATTCCTCTGGGAAAAAATCAGTTACCTAAGTGTCTCCGAAATCCATAGATTAGTAGGACATGAAACCAAATAACATGTTTATTACTCAGAGCCTTAGAGTTCGAGTCGGAGATAGTAGAAGGATTTCCATCGTGGATTTTGGGCTGCAAAGGGTTTTGCTCACCCTTATGTGGTCAGTAGAGGTGCTGGTTGTTATAAGATTTAGTGAACCCAGTCATTAAGACATGCCTGAACACGCTTTCTCTCTGACCACGTGCACCCCAATATATGTTGGCAACTGCGTCAAAGTGATGCTAAGAAGAAGTTGAAACAACAGGCGGCAGCTATTTAGGACGAAGCTATAATTAAACTAACCTCCACGATGTGAAGAATTAGATTTAGGTGTGAGATTATACGTTAAAAATCGAGGTGAATTAATACAAAGTTAAGCCACCAAAGTCAAAGTGATGCTACGAAGAAGGTGAAACAACAGGCGGTAGCTATTTAGGACGAAGCTATAATTAAACTAACCTCCACGATGTGAAGAATTAAATTTAGGTGTGAGATTATACGTTAAAAATCGAGGTGAATTAATACAAAGTTAAGCCACCAACACTTTTCTTCATGCATACCTAGCTACCCGAGCTAACCTGTGTATTTCATAGCTATAATGTGAAAAATCACAGTGTGCTCCATTGTAAGTGGGGGCAACAGTACTCGTTTACTCGTTATAACAACTTGTGACTACAGTTAAGCGACATCTACCGTGGTCATCAACTGCACGAGTGACCACACATTCACGTACACGAGGATATGGTGACAGAGGGTCCCACACACACTTTACATACACAGGTACTCTGAGAGAGTAGGTACTAAACACAAACACACACTCGCGTGTTACAATTCCGACACTCAAAATTTAACCACTTAAAAACCTTAAACTTCTCTAATAATAATAATAATAATAATAATAATAATAATAATAATAATAATAATAATCGTGTGGTTTAAGGCACCATGTGCAGACATATTATTTGACACTATATAGCCTGCCTGCGAGTCAGTTTCGACCTTTCCGGTTTACTACTTCAGATGACATAGAAAGGGATCTCTCATAGGACATCTATGGCTGAGTTAATGTTTGTCGGGTAAACGCCAAACGTGTCGACAGAGAGTTTTGACATGCCAACATCATATGGCATGGAATGCAGAATGGACTTCACACTTCAAAAATTTGCTACGTCTGTCGGGTTTGAACCCGTGATTATAGGATCTAGGTTCCACTGTACTTATATTTGTTTAATTTAAATCTGAAGTAGGCTACTGTCTCCAGTAAAGAAAACTGTACCACAGTCGAGAGGTTGATTTGGACTCCGTTACGCTGAACTTTTATTTTCGTGGGCTTAAATGAAATTCTGTGTTTAAACTCATACTAATAATAGTTATACTGATAATTAAATAAAGAATTCCTTGCACATTAATCACACTGCCAGAGGGAAGGCCTGCGCGTTGTCAAAAGCTAAGGAAGGGGATAAACTTCAGAATTTGAAGCATGAATGGCCAGTATCTGCATCCCGGTGGTCAGTGGAGGTTATAGGGAGAATAACAAAACCCCTTTGTTCCCTTTCTCTTTCTTTCTCTGCTCTCTGACGTAATGATTCACTCAGTCTGCGTCTGCCCCCGTACCACGTCCCTACTTCCATCCGAATTCCACTAACAGTTTGATCTTGAGTCTGGAATGTCTGTGATGTGAACTATTTAGGCCTGGCATCTTCGATGCCGGGAGGATACCAATTAGAGCGCTTCGTTAGAGAGGTTATGAGGGTAAGAAATGAGATAAAGATGTGTGGAGTAAAGAAGAGGATTTCTGATTGGACAGTGAATGCTTGGACACCCTAAGAAATTTATTGAAAATTAATCTTCCCCTTAGTTCAGTGGGTGACTTCAAATGTACAACCCCACATTCTGGTGTTCTTAGTACCACTTAAATCCCCTCCATGGCCCAAGATACACTATTGTGAGTTAATTGCTTTGTTTATTTAACTAAAGTGCGATATCCATTGTAAATAAGAATAAATTAAAAATTGTGTTTCTATTTCTATGTGATTATAAAAGTGTAGGCACAAATTCATGTAAAACGGAACTGGTTCCATCGCAGTAACAGGTCGCAAGAATGAGTAGCTAAACTTGCTTTAGTAAGAATGATCCTTGCCTAAAACATCACTACAGAAGAGGTGTCTTCATGTATCTCATTAATTTACTTAATAGCAATTTACAACCGAAACACTTAATCTTAGCAATTCATTTCAAATCCGTCCTTAATACCTTCACTACCGTATAAATTGTCTCTTAATATGATATTATTGAAAACGTCCATAAACTGTTTGTATTATTTAACCTGTTTACCGTCCAGGGTTGGTTTTCTCTTAGACTCAGCGAGGAATCCCACCTCTACCATCTCATGGTGGTGGTAGTGGTGATTATTGTTTTAAGAGGAAGTATAACTACGCAACCATCCTTTATATAACATTAATCAGAGAAAAAATGGAAGGGATCCGACACTTTCAAAAATGAAAATATCGGCCAAAGAAAGACAAGGGCCATGAAAGGCGTGCAAATGAAAGACTCCCAAGGCCTCGAATGCTCTAATATCGTCGAGGTAAAAAAAACAGCAAGAGTTGACCAAAGGAGGTCGGATAGGATAGATGAAAGTGAGGTGCCTAGCACAAGTAATTGGAATCAATACCAGAAATCAGCTAAGAGCCCCTCGGACCTCTTTCAGTCGACTCTTACGACAGGCAGGGAATACCGTAGGTGTTATTCTACTGCCCCTTTCCACAGGCAGTGTCCTAGAACGTGCTTCACCCATGCGGCCTCACTTGCTATGTTGAATAGGAGCCTTTTGAGGGGATGGGAAGATTGGAAGTGAGAGACAAGGAAGAGGGAAGGAAGCTGCCGTGGCCTCAAAATAGGTACTATCCCGGCATTTGCCTGGAGGAGAAGTGGGAAACCACGGAAAAAAATCACTTCGAGGACGGCTGAGATGGGAATTGAACCCACCTCTACTCAGTTGATCTCAAGAGGCTGAGTGAACCCGGAAGTCCGAGGGAAAAACCGGCCCAGGAAAGTAAACACATAAAGAAGAAGAAGAAGAAGAAGAACTATGAAAGACGAAAAGAGACCGGCATAGGAAAAAGTACTTTTAAAAGATCACCGAACAAAATGAGATTCAAGAGTTACGTGACGATGAAAAGTGCTTTATTTTTTTTTTTTTTTTTTTTGAGCCTTTTCTTTTCAGCTTCGACTCAATTTGTAACCGTAGGTTCTTCACTCTGCTAACTTTATAAACGAACTGAATACCAACAAGACAGTGCAAATGATCTTCAGGAGGGGAGGAAGAACCTCTGCACAAGACAAAATATACTACGGAGCGGAAGAGTTAAAGATCGTAAACTCCTTCAAGTACCTAGGCATCACCCTACAACCGTCGGGATCATCCTACAAAATTCACATACAGGAGAGGGCAGCCGCCGCCATGGAAGCCATGTACGACATCAAAAATCTGACAAGACTAGCGCTAGACACCGCATTAACACTTTTCTATTCAAAGATAATACCTATTCTGACCTATGGCATTGAGCTCATTTGGAACAACCTGACAACCTCTCGACCCTTGAGTGTGTGAAAGCAAGATACCTAAAGAGAACTTTGGGAATATCTAAATACGCCCCTTTGAGACTGGCCTACGGACTTGCAAAAACGTGCTTCCTCATAGAAGACTTGAGGTTCAGACAACAGCTGCCAGCGACGAAACAAGAGTCGGACCTACTACGGGACATACAAAACAAGAGAGCGGACATCTGGCCCGAATTCTACGCAACAGATGCGATGCTAGACCGGAACTGGACGGAACCAAACAAGAATTTACGAAGTGCCATAACTAGGCTCGCGGTGCACGGTTTCCACCACAAGCTATGTACAAGAAACAGTTTCCACGAACCCTCACCAGAGTGTGTATGCAGCCTCTGCGGGAAGGCCTGTAAGCGCTACCACTTCAGCGAGTGCCACAAGCGCACTAAATCACTAATGGAATATAGCAAAGAACAAAGAGCCTTAACACTCTGCACGTTTGTGCGCTTTTCTTATTAATAATAAGAAAGAAACAACTTAATTAAAATAGAATAACATGTTTCGTCCTTGAAAGGACATCATCAGATTCTATCAAATCACACTCGAATATTTAGAAAAGTAAAAACATTTTTTTATTTATGTTCAAATATTAAATTGTGAACTTCATATCTGGAACTTATCTTAATTCTAGCTGCCTCTGTGAATCAGTGACAGAGTGTCGGATACCAAGATAGCGGGTTCAAACCTGACAGAGGTAGTCGGATTTTTGAAGGGCGGAAGAAAAATCCATTCGACACTCCATGTCGTACGATGTAGGCTTGTAAAAGGTCTCTGATGACACATTTGGTGTTTAGCCGACAAAATTTATTAAAATCTCAGTCATAGACACCCACGAGAGTTTAGGTTTACTCGGCGTGACATCTAGTAGGCCCAGAGTATAACGGAACGTCGAAATTGTCAAATTGAAATGTCTGCACACGGTAGCTGAGGCCATACGATTATTATCATTATTATTATTATTATTATTATTATTATTATTATTATTATTATTATTATTATTATTATTATCTTAATTATATTCTTGGATGGACACAAAGAGGTCATCATTAAGATAAGTTAGAGATTTTCAGCTCATACGTTCTTAAACAAAAAATAAATTCTTATCCATTTCTAAATATTCGAGTGTGATTTGATAGAATCTGATGATGTACTTCCAAGAACGAAACTTGTCATTTTATTTTAATAACATGTTTATTTTTCAAGTGTAAAACTGTTATCGTATGTTTTCTTTCTTTTTCAGGAAGTTTGTAAATGTATTACTCAAAATTAGTTCAGAGTGAAGAATCTAAACGTTTTAAAAAATTATGAAAGGAGCGACTTAACATGAATGTTTTTATCGACAAGTAGTTGTCTTTTGGAAGCGGATGAAAGAATGATTGAACGGATAACCCGCAAACCGGAAATCCTTCACAGGAATTAATCGGAATTTTTTGAACTTAAATTGAAGGTGTGGGTGCAAGAACCAGACAACTCCTATAGGCTCCGTGCGTATAGCACTGCGCTGCTGCGGGTGGATACTACGAGAACTACTTAGAGGCATATTTATCAACAGCTCACCATAAGAAGCCGGAATGTGTGTGACGATTACATGCATTTATTCAATTATTTTACAGTGTCGTCTGAAGATGATTATTTTTTTTATGTCGCAAGGTTCCGACAGAATGATGTGCTTGTGTTGGCTGCATTAATAGATACTGTAATACAGAGTTTTCCTTCACGACCTCACGAAATGGATTTGAAAAGACGGTGGATCATAACAGTAAATCGCAAGAAGAGATTCAGGATTTCTACATTTATTTAATACATAACACCTCACAAAATGTAAAAGTTAACAATTACACACAAATTATTATAGCAATGTTAAATTTCAAAGTAAGCTACAATAGGCAAACTTTTTTAAAGCACACACATCACAACATTAACGTTGTATTATATTAACATAGTCTTAATGATAGCAATAATAATAATAATAATAAGAAGAAGAAGAAGAAGAAGAAGAAGAAGAAGAAGAAGACTGAAGAAGTTGGATGTCAACACCAACTTGTACAAGACCATGCAGAAGACGGTGGTTGTTGCCACGATTGGAATTGTACGGAAATTTATGGGTTCAAATTCTACGTAAAAAAGTAGTGTAAATTAAGTTTTATTGTGCTTTGATTTCCTAAAATCTGTACAATTGCTTGAATATCATTACCACATGTGTGCAAAATAAATAATAATGATAATAATACTAACATACCGTTTTGTACTACAGATGACAATGTGACATTTTATAGTGTTTTGTCACAACCTCACGAAATGGGTTCAAGAAAGGCAGTAGACAAATATAATTACAGAAGTAGGCCTCCATTACACAATATCAATAGTTCACAGATATCCCGCATTTTACATACGTAAAGTTCTGGCCCCGCCCCGAGGTGGTGCAACTCTTTCCAAGCAACCCATAATGAACATGAGATGTATGTACCCTCATGTCAATCTTAAATTTCTGTCTGTATCGGGAATCAAGCCCGGGACCCCGATGAAGAAAACTAGTGGCGCTGACTGTTATACTACAGAGGTGGTCGTGATCATATTATAAATACAGACACAATCATTTATTGCCAATTTTAAAATATTCTGATATTTTCTCTTCCCGTGACATTTTTATAGTGTTCATTCGGTTTCAAAATATGGAATTTCAATTGGTCCAACATCAAACCTCGGCCTTTTCTTATCAGAAAAAGGTCCTCTAAGCTCTTATCTTTGTTTTATATCTCTTACCTCACTTTTGAAGTGCGAGGTCGAGACCATTCACAGGGTTGATCAGTACGCGAGGTGACATGTTCTGAGTAAACTCTATAAATAACAGCAGACATATTCTTTTACCAAAGCCTCCCTACCAACATTAACTTACTATAAAATTGTAATATATATACGAAATGGATGAACTGTAATACCTGTTCATATAAAATATTCTTATGTCCAATCGCTTCAAGTGGTGATTCTTTACGGGATACTGGCGGTACACGTGCTAATCTTGTCTCTGTTGACTGCAGTTTGACTGAAGTCTGAAACTGCTGTCTTAAAATTTCTGGCCCTGAAATCTATCATGTTCACGTCTAGCAACCATTTTTCAATGAGGCATAAGTTAAAGGAGACCATATCTCTCAGGAAGTTCTCACCATTCCTTTTCATGCCACTTTCACAAGTTCTATGTCTTTACTTATTCTTCTCAATACTCAATAGCTCGGCCCAAGGAATCTCTAACATACGTCTATGGACCCTTATCTCCAAGGAGTCTAATTTCTTTTATGTTGGTCGCGTTCAATGTCCATGCTTCTAAACCGTAGAGAAGAACTGTGAGAACGTAATATTTTACCTCTGCTGAAATGGATGCCTTCCAGTAATAAATGCTGCTCTTGAGAGCTCTATAGCCTGTGGCTTTTAATTTCAACCATGTGAACTCAGTCCGAATCAAAAGTACCCCACAGATATATAACTTAATTTAAGCTAAATTCCCATACCATAAATAAATAATCCTTCTGTAATGTTGCCCTGTATACCACCATGCTAAAATTAAAACAGCAATGTCTTTAAAGTTTTAAGAATATAATAACGGTTTAAAAAGCGTGAACAATGGAAAGTTACATCAGCTATTTGATACATTGTTTTGTATTTAATTTCACCGCGTAGAATGTAGGTATTTACTTGCTAATCATTTTACGTATTCCTGGATGAGGAGTTCAGTAATTTAGAAATGATACTTCTATTTCCAGAGAAGCACATGGCTGCCGAAGCGTTCACTTGATCAACACTGGGCCGTATTCTATCCCACTACTGGTAAATAAATAAATAAATAAATAAATAAATAAATAAATAAATAAATAAATAAATCAATCAATCAATCAATCAATCAATCAATCAATCAATCAATCAATCAATCAATCAATCAATCAATCAATCAATCAATCAATCAATTTTCACTGATTTCCATTTAGGGATGTCGTATACCTTTGTCTCCAAGTGTCATTAATCAAACGGTGGGTATTAAATGGACTATTCTATTCGGTACTTACTCTCTGATGACCCATTACAGTCGTTGTTAATTAATGAACCAGGTACAAATGAATTCTCGGACCCTTTCCATTGTTTGATTATTATTAGCGATCAGCTGCCCGGGATGCGGATCACCATTCTTTAAAACAATAACGTACAGGGAGACCCAAAAGTCTGTTGACGAGGCAATACTTCACGGAATATTGGAGGCAGAGTGGTAATAATTGACACGCGTGATTGTCAAAATATGGGGTTTTATTAACATCGAAATAAAGTACACAAAATGACCAACAAATGGCTATGGTCAGCAACACCTCAGGTTTAAATGGCCACACATGCTTGACATGACATGGGGTTTTTACGACATCAAAAACGAGTGCAAAAACAGATGGAGCTGGACAGCAACATGTCACTGATGCCACATGACAGCGTGTAGGGTACAAAAGGAGGTGTCGTGAAAGAGGGCGTCAGATGCGCCTGCAATCGCGGCATGTTGACGTTACCAAAAAATGCACTGTTAGTGAAGCTTTATTTACTTAATTTAGTGCCAGTAAAACCCCATGTCATGCCGTCACATGTGTCAATTATTATCTCTCTACCTCCAATACTGCGTGAGGTATTGTCTCGTCAAATGTTAACGGAATTTTGGGTCACTCTTTATTTTGTGTTGCATATGCTTAGTGAAGGGGTTTCCAAGCCGAGACGGTAAAGACATGCTCGGTTCATCCGGAAGGACATAGGTTCGATTTTCCGTCCGGAAGTAGGAAATGTTTATCAGGCGAGATTTCCACTTATGGAGTAGCACATGGGTGTGAGGTTCACTCAGCCTGCAGCAAAAGTGATCAGCAGGTTAAATCCTGTGAGCAAGTTAGCCAAGCGGTTTGGGTCACATTGTTGTGAGTTTACAATTGGGAGGTGGTCGCGTTCGAATCCCCCCAGGTAAATGCTGAGGCTGTACCTCAATTAAGACCACAGTACCAGCCGTTTCCCATCCCATCGTCGCTATAAGACCTGTCTGTGCCGGTACAACGTAAGGCAAATAGGAAAACAACATTCAGAGGGAGCGAACTTACGTGACTGGTGGAATGACTTGTTCTTCACTCACTGATAGTTAAACAATCAGCTTTGATAATTTTATGAACGTTCATGACGTGCACTTACTCATGTACCTTGTACGAGCAGCTCATCTTACCAAGTAGATTGGCCACGCGTGGTAACGCGTTACAGCTATAGAGCCAAGCTCTGCATGTGGGGGAGGACCATAGATCGATTTTCCATAGAATGGTATTGTGTGGTTTCCCATTTTCACTTCCAGACAAATACCGGGAAAACTCCTAATCATAGGTTTCCGACGATTCCTTCCATCTCCTTTCCCAGTTTCATTCCATATCATTCATTTGATCTTCATCAGTTCCTCAAGTGAGGTTGGAGATAGGAAGGGCATAAGGTCGTAAAAGAAATGCCAGGAAAATTCGTCTCACCCGATTTCCGAGCCTGCATAAGGAAACGGGGATCCATTAGGAACCATCGCTCCATTATCTATACTAATATTATGAAGAGGAAAAATTTGTTTGTTTGTAACGAATAGACTCAAACACTACTGAACCGATTTTAAAAATTACTTCACCTAGAGAAATCTACACTGCCAGTGAGTAACATGGGCGGTATTTTATTTTCAAAATAATTCGAGGTTGGTGGCAGGGGGTGGAATATAAAAATAATAGGCTAATTCAGGCAAAATATCGAATTTGTCGTATAAGGACGAGATAAAGCTGAATTTAATCCTCTTGACACAAAGAACAAAACTCGGTAAGCCCTAAGGGCCCGAAAACCATGTTTTAAGGCCCTAAAACCAACCATTACGGAGATATTGGCACCACACTACCCGTGCTCTAGGAATCGGACAAAGTAATGAACTGCCGTAACCATGGCAACGTCAGCTCCTGGATTCTACAGCAGCGAAATTATCTACAATAAATCACAAAAACCTAACATGTTACAGACATGAACATTTATATTTGGAATCCCCTTTAAAAATAAAAGAACACAAATATTAGTTTTCAGAAAATCCACTTAAGGGGGGGGGGGTGAAAAGAAGTGAGGAAGGAGTTGAATTATTTATAAGAGGATACATATATCTCAAAAAATGAAGAGGTTACAGACTTTAAAAATGGTACTTCGAATCTCCCTTAAAAATGAACACACTCTTTTTGGAAAATCCACTTAAGGGGGTGAAAAGAATAAAAAAAGCGGGTAAATTTTTAAAATGAGTATCTTCTTCTTCAATCGCTTTACCCACACCTGTGGGGTTGCGGGTGCTAATTGTGTAGCACATGTGGATTTGACCCTGTTTTACGGCTGGATGCCCTTCCTGACGGCAACCGAATGTGTAGGGATGTAATCTATACGTCTATACTAATATTATAAAGAGGAAAAGTCTGTATACTTTTTTGTAACAGATAGACTCAAAAACTTCTGAATCGATTTTAAAAATTACTTGACCTATAGAAATCTATATTGCCAGTGAGTAACATGGACTGTATTTTATTTTCAAAATAATTCGAGGTGCGGGGGTAGGGGTGAGATATAAAATAATAGGATAAAATAGGCGAAATCAAATTTGTCGTACAAGGACGAGACAAAGCTCATTTTAAGCCCCTTGATGCAAAGAACAAAACTCTGTAAACCCTTAGGGACCGAACAACATGTTTTAAGGCCCTAAAACCAACCGTTATGGAGATATTGGAACCACACTACCCCTGCTCTAGGAATCGGATAAAGAAACGAACGGCCAAAACCATGGCAACGTCAGCTCTAGGATTCTACAGCAGCTAGATTTAAATTCTTAGATTGGTCAATATAACTCAAAATTCAAACATATATCATCTGTAACAATGAATTTCTCAATTCTTATTTATTATATTCGTTATATTTCTCCTAAAAAAGTCAACTCCTAATAGCGTAAAGTGTAGACATATATTATTATTTATTATTTTCACAACGTTGTGCCCAAATGAGGAGCGCGAGATATTGGCTGAAGAAGTGACCCGCCGTAACTATGGAAACGTTAAATAAAGGATTCTATATTATCGAAAAAGATCAATATTAGTGTCGATCCATAGATTTCAGGGTCACCGAGACGAACTGTAACTAAATTATGGATGTATTACCGCCGGAGAAACGGTTACTGGATCCACATCTCCATACTCTTATCACTACATTGTCGTAGGTAAATGCATTTATAAAATGTCTCATTTAGAGAAATGCGATCAGGCGTGTTCTTTCAGACAGCTTTATAATGCTCATTCCACTAACTTTCATTCGTCAGACACATTATTCATCTCCCAGCGGCATGGAACGTCAGAAGGGGTGGAAAAGAATAATATCCAAAATGACCGAGATTTTCGAAGGAGGCCAATATTAGTGTCGATCCATAGTTTTCGGGGTCGCTGAGATGAACTGTGGCAAATTTACAGATGGTAGCACCACGATACTCACTTCCCGAATAAAGTTCAGAAATACAATGATCTTCACTATACATTTCCTATAGCAACAAGATATGAAAATAAATTAGTAGTAACGTCTGAGTTGTGTATTTGTATATCATAATTTGGTCCTCCCACATATTATTCGGACTTTATCTCACTCATACAAAATAAAATTATTATTATCGATACCGATCAATGTAAGTTATATTTAATGAAAATTTTCCAGTAAAAACAGTATTTTTTCTATTTCTTAAGTGAATCATCAAACGATATTTTACGTTATCATTTATAATCGCTCTAACATAAGAACTGCTTAGACTACTTGAGTTTCGCGAAGCCAATTTTTCGCCTTCCAAATGTAAACACAGCCCTTAGTATACTCTTTGTAGAATGCCTGCCTAAACTCGCTGATAGTAATATTCAGGAGACCATGGATTCTCTAAAGTCTAGGTAATGCATTAGAATCGCTAAGTCCTTAAATTGTTCCCATATGACTAGATTTTCATTAGGCCATTCTGCGACTTCCAAATGTAAATACAGCGGTTGATATACTTTCTGAAAAATTACTGCCTAAACTCGCTGATAATGAAATTCGAAAGCCATGGATTCTGTAAAGTCTACATATTTCCCTAGAATCGCAAAGTACTTAAATTCTTCTATCATAACACATTATTCTTGGAGAAATATTATGTCGGAACACTTCAGACATACGAGCGCAACAGAAAATTGCGACAATTGACAATCGGCAAAACAGCAAATATTCGGTATGTCCATCTCGATATTTCACTTTCACACCGAAAAAATTTTTCTTAGGACATAGTAACACTACAGCTTTCGTATAGCAACAAGATATGAAAATATGTACATATTAACGTCCGAGTTGTGCTTTTGTACATCCTTACTTGGTCCTTCCACATATCAATCGGATTTTATCTCACTCATACAAAATAGAATTATTATTATCGATGCCGATCAATGTAAGTTATATTTAACGTTCCTTTAGTCGCTCACGGAGATTTCCTCCGGGCCGATTACATTTTGCACGGTACTGAACTTCCACGT
Organism: Anabrus simplex; assembly: GCF_040414725.1. Classification (NCBI taxonomy): domain Eukaryota; kingdom Metazoa; phylum Arthropoda; class Insecta; order Orthoptera; family Tettigoniidae; genus Anabrus; species Anabrus simplex. The sequence goes on from NC_090271.1 coordinate 277,311,012, forward strand.
TGAACTGTTGATCTCCCCACCCCTATACCTTTCTCCATGTTCAATTGCACTCGTCCTGTCAGCATTTCGGCGCGATCGTGCATCCTGTGAGCGAGTGTGGGATCATTGTTGTGACAAGTGACATCACCCGGACGTTTCCTCCGTGTGCAAATAAGCAAAAAACCTTATATTTTAGTGTATATTATTTATTTTCTAGGTCGATGACTTTGTTGTTCTGTCCTTCTAAACGTATTTAAGAAAAATATTATTTCATATTTCACATGATGTGATCGTCGTAGGTAATATCATAAGACCATTCGTCACAGTGTAAGAAACAAACAAACTGTGTAAGAATAACCTACTAATACCTAAAAGGTTTTTTTAATTATACCGAAGAATACTGCAAACGAACATGCCAAAACAACATCTCAAAGGACGAAAATTACGTGCATTTTTAGCCCCAGAGATTACCTCCGTGCGCGACTAGTAACGTAATAATTTTCGCGCAACTAAAGAAGGGTTAATGGAAATTTTCCAGTGCAAACAGTAATTTTTCTAGTTCTCAAGTGAATCAACGAACGATATTTTAGGTTGTACAAGCTTTTATCTTGCTACATTGCTTCGTCAAAAAATATGTCTCCTAAACGTTCGCCAATTAGTAGATCTACCAGGGCAGCGTGTAGAAATCAGAGAATTCGAGCTTCTCAAACAAACGAGGAACGACAAGTGAGCAATGAAGCCGAGGTTTACGAATTGCAAATTCACTTGCATCAAAATCTCACGATCAACATGCGGGAAGAATCGAAACACAACGTTTATGTGCTACCCGATTACGTGGAAGACCAACATGCGGTAAGAACTGAAAGAGAACGATTACGAGCTCAATCAATCAATCAATCAATCAATCAATCAATCAATCAATCAATCAATCAATCAATCAATCAATCAATCAATCAATCAATCAATCAATCAATCAATCAATCAATCAATCAATCAATCAATCAATCTATCTATCTATCTATCTATCTATCTATCTATCTATCTATCTATCTATCTATCAATCAATCAATCAATACTGATCTGCATTTAGGGAAGTCGTCCAGGTGGCAGATTCCCTATCTGTTGCTTTCCTAGCCTTTTCCTAAATGATTTCAAAAAATTGGAAATTTATTGAACATCTCCCTTGGCCTCTTCTGCGAACCATGTGACCTTGCTGCGGTGGGGAGGCTTGCGTGTCCCAATGATGCAGATAGCCGAGCCGCAGGTGCAACCATATCGGATGGGTATCTGTTGAGAGACCAGACTAACGAATGGTTCATCGAAAGGGCGGTAGCAGCCTTTCGGTAGTTGCAAGGGCGGCAGTCTGGATGATTGACTGATACGGCCTTGTAATAATACTCAACATGGCTTAGCTGTGTTGATACTACTACACGGCTGAAAGCAACGGGAAACTACAGCCGTAACTAACTCCCGAGGACATGCAGCTCTCTCTCTGTATGAATGATGTACTGAACTCATAATTCTACGGAGAGAAAAATATTTTTTTCTCCAATATTTATTTGATATTAAGAAACTACTTTTATGTTTGAGGGCAGACATGTTGCGCTCCTAAGAGCCCCGATGTCGCGTGGGAAGGATCTCACGGCAAGCTCGTGAAATACCGGGACACCTCGGTGGAACTCGAGTGCCCGACAATTCTTTAAATTCATGGAATTCTATACAACGAGGGATTTTGGCAACACAGTAAATAAAGAAATAAATAAGTAAAATTATTCGTACACCCTGCGTGAAGACAGAGCCCCCAGGGAAAAACTTAAATGCAGTTAAGCCTAAGTACATATCAGTATCAGATCAGTGAACTAGCTACACGTGCCAAGGTCAGGGGATGAAGAAAACGCGCGAAATGCACGGGCAGAAATAATTTATTTCCCCTGTTGTGAGTGTGGTAAAATTATAAGATTAACATCTAAAATAAGTGCAAGCCTGTCCGGAGTTCTGGGACAAGTCTCATCAAAATTGGTCTATTAGACGCAAAATTAGCAGATTACACAATCAAGCCTCATAGTGGGGATAGCGTCCCTTCTGAGATTATAAAAGAAACCCCCCCCCCCGTAAATTTTTCAGTGTCGATCTGGAACTTGAAGCCGCGGGAGCTTGCGCCCGTCGTCATTGGAAATTCGCGCCAGATTGATCGACAAATAATTAAATACATGTCCGTGGCTAAGGTCCACATACTCGGGTAAGAAGAGAAAGTGATTGGAAAGGTTCTGAACGTTTGCCGACGAACTAGGAAAGTGTAGGCTGGTTGAAATATACACAGCAGGTTTTATTTATATCATCTCATGTACGCTTGAAAGTGAAGAGGGTTTGGGGAAGCTATTCAGAGTAGTTCTGCTCCCTTTATCTGTTGAACACCTGTTTTATTGGAGTAACGGAGAGAGACTCTGGGAACGAGTCAGACAGTTGTAGTCGACTACAGAACGAGGGAAGTCGTGGTGCAAATTACAGAGAAAGTGCCTGATTTATGTGGTAATTTTAATATCGTGTGTGAGAAGGGTAGTGTTTGTAAGAGTGAGATTTTGGAAATGAAAATGTTATCTGTGAAAATGTACGGCTAAGCACGAGGTCTGCTGGTGACGATGTGACCAGAATGCTGGGAATGGTACCATGTGCAGGTCTGTCTATATTTATATTATGTTGTAGTTAGTTTAAATTGTTCTGTCCCAACAAAATTTTCAAGATGATTGTCGGGTTGATATTCGTAATTATCAGGCGAAAGGTGTTGTAATTTTGGGTCAGCGTGTGAAAGTTTCAGTGTGTAAATCTCATGTCAAGAACGGTAAAATGCGACGTTTAAATTTTGGTGTTAAATGTTCGATGAGATAGTGTCCAAAGCGTGGATTTTTGGAAAGTTATAAGTGTAAATTAGTCGTGGCGAATATCTAAATTTCAAATATCAGTTGAATTCAGAAATGTTTGTCGATAATAATAATAATAATAATAATAATAATAATAATAATAATAATAATAATAATAATGTCTACCGCGGGATAAAGAAATTTTTCTATGCTAAAATTGCATTTAACCAGTATATTTATTTGTTTTACAAGGATCGCAGGCATATTTAGATAATTGCGGTGAAATTTGATAGAGTTACCATTATTAATGGGAAGAAAATTTTGAGACATCGTGTATATCAATGATACGAAAAGTCGCTGTGTGCTCTTGGATTCTCGAGGTCTGAAAGTCGTAATAATAGTAAAGTAAGAGATGTGTTTAATAATGGTTGTTTTTACCAGCGGATTGAATTATGAAAACGGGTCTTGGAAATATGAGGAAAAGGGATTGAGAGCGACGAATTTACATGTATGTGGAGATGAGAGAGATGGATGAAATGAAGCCTGGATTTTAAGTGATACCGCTGGAATAAAGCGAGGAGAATGAGTTTGAGATAGGCTATATTTTTGAAGAGGAAGTATTTAGGAAACAGGCTGTGTTGAGGCAGGCTGTATTGTTTTCCGCAATCAATCCGAATTTTAGACGACTACTGTGTGAAGCACCGTACATTTATAGAAAGATCCCAAGTGAAAACGACTCTAGTAAAAGGTTAAAATCTTGGTAGTAAACGTCCAGTGAGTTTGTTACGTAAAGCCTGTATGAATATTAAAATGATGCGACCTCAAGGATAAAAGAGCACTTTGGACACACGGTTGGTGTTGTACTGAATTTGCTCACTGGATATGTCATTGATAAAAATAGTTGGAAGTGACGATAGGTGATTTGTGAGTTTCGAATGCGGTAGTGATGATTATTATTTTGTAGGCATCCACTAAATGGTAAACGTGTGTTGGGAATTTTCATTTGCTTCCCTAAAACTTCAGTGCACAGGCGGAGATTGTGTTCGAGGTGGAGAATCGTTCGTCACGTATATTTATTTTTGAGTTCACGTATTGTAATGAGGTAGAGACTTACTGTATTTTTCGACTTGCATTCATTTGATAGTAAGAGACATTGGTTCCGTCATGCGTTATTTGTCGGACCAGATTTTGTATTAAATGTCGGAGTTGTTTGAAATTGCTAGTTCGCCTGATATGTTAAGGGAGGCGTAGTACGACCCACTTTGACGCCCGACGATAGGGTTAGGACGTCACATGTTATCCTTGGTGTTACTGATGATGAGACGTCCTAGTTCACGCCCGACGATAGAATTTGGAAGGTATCATGTACATAGTGATTAGTGTTAGGATGTACAGACTTCAAGTGAGCCCGACGATAGGTCTGGGATGGCAGCTGTACACACTCAAGTCTCAGATTAGATGTTTCTTTTGTTTTTTTGTTGAAGTGGCCTGGACGAAGGTAGCATCTACAGTATGATATGATTATGAAGAGGGTCAATGCGTAGCTCTCCATTGAGATAACGGGACCGCTATCGACGAGTGAGGGTTGTCCAAATGTTGGATATCGGCCCGATATAGATTAAATATTTTTATTGTGATTCTCCGCGCGCGTTGAGCTGTAATGACTTCGAGAAGTTAATTTATTTTTACGGACTTAATTGTTTTATCGTTTTGACGTCCGTTTCGTATGATAGTGTGCATATTGACACTTAGTGTATTAGTGTGAGACTTGAGTTGCGAATGCGGTTTCGATTCGTCAGCCAGTAACAATATTTTATTTTCAATCTTGTCGTACTTTCATTTTTATTCATAGTTGAAGTAAGTAAGTAATCATTTTATAAGTAGTGTGTTGGGACAGACAATAAAGAGATAGATCTGTACGGGTAGCATTGTTTTTTTTCAAGGGAAAGAATTCCTTAAAGTTGTAGTAAATTTTAGCGTGGACTGGTAATTTTATTAAGCATAACAAACCCTTTCTAACCTGAAAATCGGTTCGATAATAATACTTTTCAAGTGACTTTCCACTTTTTAATTAACTTCAGTGTTTGGCATTTCTTCTAAATGCATGATGATTAAGTGTTTCCTGTATTTCGCAGTTTTGTTCCTTTAGAACGACATAACGTAAGGTCCTCACGGATCCTGTTGTTGTTGGTTCCCTCCGAACAGCTGTTTTGGGTGATGCACCTTTAGCATCGGGATTATCTTATCACTTAAGGGTGTCATGAATGACAAATACATGGTGGGATTTTATTTCAATTGTAAATGATGCTGTTAATTCGTAGTGAACACCATGCTTTCACATAATATTTCGCAACCTATCCAAAGCAACTGATAGTCAGTTTGGTTCGATTAAGGGTCCATTCGGCGGGTGTTCCGTATCCGTGAAGGGTATTCGACTGGTGGATAACCTTAATTGAGAGAAAATCAGGCGTTCTACTTGTTGAAAGTCAGATTTTCCACGGATCGTGTGGATTAACTCTCAGTTCTCGTTTGGAATGGTGCCCGGTTTTCAGGTCTTCCCTTTTTCAGTTTTTCAGTTTCGCTGTCCACTAACATATTAACTTCTCCGAAGCAACTCTTCGATGTTGTAAGAAACAAATTGACGTTATGTAATGTGACTGTGTTTGGAACATTCAAAAATCAATAATTTATATTTTTTTTATTTTGCAAGAATGCATATTACATTAATGATGTTATCGTGCTATTTCAATTTAATAAAAGTTAGTAAGCACATTTTTGCTCCTCATTTCAAGTAGTTAGGCTCTCTTCTGAACCCCATCGTTTGGTTAAGATCGTGACCGAATTTATTCCCGCAACGACCCATGATTTAAGAGTTCTAGATTGTTCTACTGTAGCAGCCGTGGCCGACCAACGATGGAATGGTAAGTTCAAGGGTTCAGTACTGATGATGGCTTCCACCCGGGTAAAATATTCCGGAGGTAAACTAGTCCCCCATTCGGATCTCCGTGTGGGGACTACACGAGAGGGGGCGATCATCAGGAAGATGGATACTGACATTCTGCGAGTCGGAGCGTGGAATGTTAGAAGTTTGAATCGTTGTGGTAGGTTAGAGAATCTGAAAAAGGAGATGGATAGGCTAAAGTTAGATGTAGTTGGCATAAGTGAAGTACGTTGGCAGGAAGAACAAGATTTTTGGTCAGGCGACTACCGAATTATCAACACAAAATCAAACAGAGGAAATGCAGGAGTTGGTTTAATAATGAATAAGAAAATAGGGCAGCGGGTAAGCTACTACGACCAGCATAGTGAAAGAATTATTGTCGTCAAGATAGACACCAAACAAATGCCCACCAAAATAGTGCAGGTCTATATGCCTACTAGTTCAGCGGATGATGAAGAAATCGAAAGAATATATGAGGAGATAGAAGATTTAATACAATATGTAAAAGGTGACGAGAATCTAATTGTGATGGGAGACTGGAATGCAGTGGTAGGCCAAGGAAGAGAAGGTAGTACAGAAGGAGAATTTGGATTGGGACGAAGGAACGAAAGAGGAAGTCGTCTGGTTGAATTCTGCACTGATCATAATTTAGTCCTTGCCAATACTTGGTTCAAACACCACAAACGACGGCTGTATACGTGGACGAGACCTGGAGACACTGGAAGGTATCATATAGACTTCATTATGATTAGGCAGAGATTCAGAAACCAGGTGTTGGATTGCAAAACTTTTCCAGGAGCAGACGTGGACTCTGACCACAACTTGTTGGTCATGAAATGCCATCTGAAGTTGAAGAAATTGAAGAAAGGAAAGAATGCAAAAAGATGGGATCTAGACAAGTTGAAAGAAAAGAATGTGAGGGATTGTTTCAAGGAACATGTTGCACAAGGACTAAATGAATGGGCTGAAGGAAACACTATATAGGAAGAGTGGAGAGTCATGAAAAATGAAGTCAGTAGGGCTGCTGAGGAAATGTTAGGAAGGAAGAAAAGATCAACTAAGAATCAGTGGATAACTCAGGAGATACTAGACCTGATTGATGAACGACGAAAATACAAGAATGCTAGAAATGAAGAGGGCAGAAAAGAATACAGGCGATTAAAGAATGAAGTGGATAGAAAGTGCAAGGCAGCTAAGGAAGAATGGCTGAAGGAGAAATGCAAGGATGTCGAAGGCTGTATGGTCCTGGGAAAGGTAGATGCTGCATACAGGAAAATCAAGGAAACCTTTGGAGAAAGGAAATCTAGGTGTATGAATATTAAGAGCTCAGATGGAAAACCACTTCTAGGGAAAGGAGACAAAGCAGAAAGATGGCAGGAGCATATCCAATAGTTGTATCAAGGTAAAGATGTAGATAATTTGGTTCTGGAACATGAAGAGGCTGTTGATGTTGATGAAAAGGGAGACCCAATTTTGAGGTCAGAGTTTGACAGAGATGTGAGTGACCTCAATAGGAACAAGGCACCTGGAATTGATGACATTCCCTCTGAATTACTGACTGCCTTAGGAGAAACCAGCATGGCAAGGTTATTTCATTTAGTCTGCAAGATGTATGAGACAGGAGAAGTCCCATCCGATTTTCAGCAGAATGTGGTTATACCTAATCCCAAGAAAGCCGGTGCTGACAGGTGTGAAAACTACCGCACCATTAGTTTAGTATCTTATGCCTGCAAAATTTTAACACGTATTATTTACAGAAGAATGGAAAAACAAGTTGAAGCTGAGTTGGGAGAAGATCAATTTGGCTTCAGAAGAAATGTAGGAACACGTGAAGCAATCCTGACTTTACGTCTGATCTTAGAGGATCGAATCAAGAAGAACAAGCCCACGTACATGGCATTCGTAGATCTAGAAAAGGCATTCGATAATGTTGACTGGACCAAGCTATTTATGATTTTGAAGATGATAGGGATCAGATACCGAGAACGAAGAATTATTTATAATCTGTATAAAAATCAGTCTGAAGTGATAAGAATCGAGGGCTTTGAAAAAGAAGCAGCAATCCAGAAAGGAGTGAGGCAAGGCTGCAGTTTGTCCCCTCTCCTTTTCAATGTTTACATAGAACAGGCAATAAAGGAAATCAAAGAGAAATTTGGAAAGGGGATCACAGTCCAAGGAGAGGAAATAAAAACCTTGAGATTTGCCGATGATATTGTTATTTTATCTGAGACTGCAGAAGATCTCGAGAAGTTGCTGAATGGTATGGATGAAGTCTTGGGTAAGGAGTACAAGATGAAAATAAATAAGTCCAAAAAAAAGTAATGGAGTGCAGTCGAACGAAGGCAGGTGATGCAGGAAATATTAGATTAGGAAATGAAGTCTTAAAGGAAGTAGATGAATATTGTTACTTGGGTAGTAAAATAACTAACGATGGCAGAAGTAAGGAGGACATAAAATGCAGACTAGCACAAGCAAGGAAGAGCTTTCTTAAGAAAAGAAATTTGCTCACTTCAAACATTGATATCGGAAATAGAAAGATGTTTTTGAAGACTTTCGTGTGGAGCGTGGCATTGTATGGAAGTGAAACATGGACGATAACTGGCTCAGAAAGAAAGAGAATAGAAGCTTTTGAAATGTGGTGTTACAGAAGAATGCTGAAGGTGAGATGGATAGATCGAATCACGAATGAAGAGATACTGAATCGAATTGGTGAGAGGAGATCGATTTGGCTAAATTTGACGAGAAGAAGAGATAGTATGATAGGACACATCTTAAGACACCCAGAACTTGTTCAGTTGGTTTTTGAAGGAATTGTAGGGGGTAAGAACGGTAGGGGTAGACCAAGATATTAATATGACAAGCAGATTAGAGCAGATGTAGGATGCAATAGTTACGTAGAAATGAAAAGGTTAGCACAGGATAGGGTGGCATGGAGAGCTGCATCAAACCAGTCTATGGACTGATGACTCAAACAACAACAATCTCCCTTGGTAAGTTATTCCAATCCCTAACTCCCCTTCCTATAAATGAATGTTTGCCCCAGTTTGTCCTCTTGAATTCCAACTTTATCTTCATATTGTGATCTTTCCTACTTTTATAAACGCCATTCAAACTTATTCGTCTACTAATGTCATTCCATACCATCTCTCCGCTGACAGCTCGGAACATACCACTTAGTCGAGCAGCTCTTCTTCTTTCTCTCAATTCTTCCCAGCCCAAACATTGCAATATTTTTGTAACGCTACTCTTTTGTCGGAAATCACCCAGAACAAATCGAGCTGCTTTTCTTGGCATTTTTTCCAGTTCTTGAATCAGGTAATCCTGGTGAGGGTCAAATATACTGGAACCATACTCTAGTTGGGGTCTTACCAGAGATGTATATGCCCTCTCCTTTACATCCTTACTACAACCCCTAAACACCCTCATAACCATGTGCAGAGATCTGGACCCTTTATTTACAATCCCATTTATGTGATTACCCAATGAAGATCTTTCCTTATATTAACATCTATATACTTACAATGATCCCCAATAGGAACTTTCACCCCATCAACGCAGTAATTAAAACTGAGAGGTCTTTTCCTATTCGTGAAACTCGCAATCTGACTTTTAACCCCGTTTATCAACATACCATTGCCTGCTGTCCATCTCATAACATTTTCGAGGTCACGTTGCAGTTGACCACAATCTTGTAACTTATTTATCACTCTATAGAGAATAACATCATCCGCAAAAAGCCTTACCTCCGATTCCACTCCTTTACTCATATCATCTATATATATAATAAAACATAAAAGTCCGATAATACTGCCTTGAGGAATTCCCCTCTTAATTATTACAGGGTCAGATAAAGCTTCACCTACTCTAATTCTCCGAGATTTATTTTCTAGAAATATAGCAACCCATTCAGTCACTCTTTTGTCTAGTCCAATTGCACTCATTTTTGCCAGTAGTCTCCCATGATCCACCCTATCAAATGCTTTAGACAGGTCAATCGCGATAGAGTCCATTTGACCTCCAGAATCCAAGATATCTGCTATATCTTGCTGGAATCCTACAAGTTGAGCTTCAGTGGAATAACCTTTCCTAAAACCGAAATGCCTTCTTTCGAACCAGTTATTAATTTCACAAACATGTCTAATATAATCAGAAAGGATGCCTTCCCAAAGCTTACATACAATGCATGTCAAACTTACTGGCCTGTAATTTTCAGCTTTATGTCTATCACCCTTTCCTTTATACACAGGGGCTACTATAGCAACTCTCCATTCATCTGGTATAGCTCCTTCGACCAAACAATAATCAAATAAGTACTTCAGATATGCTACTATATATTAACCCATAGACTTTAGTATATCCCCTGAAATCTTATCAATTCCAGCCGCTTTTCTAGTTTTCAACTTTTGTATCTTATTGTAAATGTCATTGTTATCATACGTACATTTTATTACTTCTTTGGCCTTAGCTTCCTCCTCTATCTCGACATTATCCTTGTAACCAACAATCTTTACATATTGCTGACTGAATACTTCTGCCTTTTGAAGATCCTCACATACACACTCCCCTTGTTGATTAATTATTCCTGGAATGTCCTTCTTGGAACCTGTTTCTGCCTTAAAATACCTATACATACCCTTCCATTTTTCACTAAAATTCGTATGACTGCCAATTATGCTTGCCATCATGTTATCCTTAGCTCCTTCTTTGCTAGATTCAATTTTCTAGAAAGTTCCTTCAATTTCTCCTTACTTCCACAGCCATTTCTAACTATTTCTTTCCAGTCTGCACCTCCTTCTTAATCTCTTTATTTCTCTATTATAATAAGGTGGGTCTTTACCATTCCTTACCACCCTTAATGGTACAAGCCTGTTTTCGCATTCCTCAACAATTTCTTCAAACCCATCCCAGAGTCTGTTTACATTTTTATTTACCGTTTTCCACCGATCATAGTTACTTTTTAGAAACTGCCTCATGCCTGCTTTATCAGCCATATGGTACTGCCTAACAGTCCTACTTTTAATACCTTCCTTTCTATCACATTTATTTTAAACTACCACAAAAACGGCTTCATGATCACTAATACCATCTATTACTTCAGTTTCCCTATAGAGCTCATCTGGTTTTATCAACACGACATCCAGGATATTTTTCCCTCTGGTTGGTTCCATCACTTTCTGAATCAGCTGTCCTTCCCTTATGAACTTATTTGCCATTTGTTGGTCATGGTTCCCGTCGTTCGCATTTCCTTCCCAATTGACATCTGGCAAATTCAGATCTCCCGCAACAATCACATTTCTTTCCATGTCGTTTCCCACAGAGCTGACTATCCTATCAAATAATTCCGAATCCGCGTCAGTGCTACCCTTTCCCGATCTGTACACTCCAAATATATCAAGTTGCCTGTTATCTTTAGAAATGAGCCTTACACCTAGAATTTCATGTGTATCATCTTTAACTTTTTCGTAGCTTACAAATTATTCTTTCACCAGAATAAACACTCCCCCTCCCACCCTTCCTATCCTATCTCTACTATACACACTCCAGTGCCGTGAGAAAATTTCTGCACCCATTATATCATTTCTCAGCCATGATTCAACTCCTATTACAATATCTGGTAAATATATATCTATTAAATTACTTAATTCTATTCCTTTCCTTACAGTACTTCTACAGTTCAACACTAACAATTTTATGTCATCCCTACTTGATTTCCAGTTCCCTATTCCCTTATCACCGCTCTCTAGGCCATCCCGTTTCCCTGAATGTACCTCCCTATTACCCTTCCAAACAAATTTCCTAACTTATACGTACCACTGCGGCTTAAATGAAGGCCATCTGAGCGCAGATCCCTATCTCCTACCCACCCATTAGGATCTAGAAATTTCACTCCCAGTTTCCCACATACCCACTCCATAGTCTCATTTAAATCCCCAATCACCCTCCAGTCAGTATCCCTTCTACACAGTATTCCACAATCTTAAACTTCACCCGTGCTGCATTTACCAGATCCACACATCTCCAACTATGTTGGTACTTATATCAGCTTGCCTTACGTTGTTGGTACCAACGTGAAACACCACCACCTTCTCCTTCCCCTCCTCCCTCTCTTCTACTTTCCCCAACATCTGCCTCAACCTAATTCCTGGATAACACTCTACCCTGGTACCCTTTCCTCCACACGCTTTCCCCACGTGTCTAACGATGGAATCCCCCATCACCGGAGCCTCAACCCTACCCACCTCATTTGATCCGCTCCCCTCCTGGTCAGCCCTATATTTCCTAATAGCTGCAGAAGCTACTTCCTCCTCCATTTTCTCCTTCCCATGACCCTGTTCCACCTGTCTTTTCCTATCCTCTACTCTACATTTTCCTTTCCTATCTTTTCCCTTCCTCCTACTTCCACACATCTCAGCAACAGTTCTCTGTCCCTCATCTTCCCTCTGTTGTTCTACCTGGAGTTACTCGTACCGATTTCGTACAGACACCTGTCCTGAATTCTGATCCTGAATAGAGCCCTTAGCCTGCAATCTCCTTCCCCTTAGAACATTAGACCACCTGTCTTCTACAACTCCTCCCTTTCCTTCTCCTCCCTCTTGTACACCTACTGTAACCTGTACATTGTTTGAGGGAGTCCTATCTTCCTTCCTGTCTTCTGTGAGAATCCTAATTATCTCCCTCAAACTCTCCAACTCCTCCCTCATACCCCTCAATGCCTCGCCATACCCACAGTAAGTACACTCGCGTTCCTTAGCCATTCTTTACCGGGACAAAAACGAAATTAAAAATAAAATAACTTATTTGCAAAAAATAAATGAACGGAGGGATATATTGTCTGGGATAGTACATAACAATAAGGTAATTAATATACGACTACACTACAATACTACTTAGTCGTGCTCTATTTTTTTTAATTACAACCCCTGACAGGATAAAAACTGCTGTTAATTACTGAATATCGAAAGTAATAGCCTACACAAGAACTACACAATTCCAAACTGCAATTAAGCCTATTCTAATTACAACAACAGTATTTTAGTAAGAGTTTCTACAGATACCTCTACTACACCTACACAAATATTTTACAATAATAAAATAATCACACTAAATTCTAATAGGATATTACTCGTATACTACTGTACAGTACACTACAGTAATTTTAAACTACTTTCAGACGTATCCTAATTACGATACCGGTCCCGTACCGTATGTCACTAAACTAAGCACAACAGAAATGAAATTAGCAAGAACTACTGTACTCAAAGATTACCAACGAAGCTAAATGCTTAGACAAATTATTATTAGTATTACGGTCTAATAGATACACACGAATATAGCAGGCAAGAAACGGCACTATCTAAATGTACTGTATCTATACTACTACCGATCTTGACGAACAGTATATGTTGATTTGAATCTTGCTGGATTTCAATATGATGCTAACCACGATTACAGTTTTCGTCCCAGTGTAAATATGGGAAAAATGGATAAGGCCTGTTGGCATTGCAGTTCACTTAATTTCAACAATGAAACACCTGGAATGTGCTGCCTAAATGGCAAATCACCAACATTGCATCCACCACCTGATGCATTGTTGTCATTGCTTTCAGGTGACTCACCTGACTCCAAACACTTTTTATAGAACATTCGCAAATATAATTCAGCGTTTCAGATGACATCTTTTTGGAGCAGATAAAACTTTTCAAGATCATTACATACCTACTTTAAAAATACAAGGACATATACATCACCGTGTTGGTTCATTTCTACACATTTCAAATGCTGAACATAAATTTCTACAAATATATTTTATGGGTGACAAAGGTGCACAAGTTGATCAACTCTGAGATGCAATTCCAGGCAACAAATACTACATTATATTCGATTTCAGAATATCTTTCCACCAACACAATGCATTGATAAAGTTATTCAAAACTGCAATTGACAACTTGCCGGCGGATAATTACGCAATTCTAAAACAGGCCGACAAAGCGTCACTTGGACAACATCCCTGACGCTACAACGCTATCTTACATATACATAAAACCAGACAACTGTGAGAGCTTTTGTAGATTTACGATCTACTGGTAGAATCAGCTTCGCTTAGCACTATAACATTGCTATGTTCCACCACCATCTGCTTGATCGCACTGAGGTAACTTATCCGTAACAACTGAAAACCTCTCGATGAGCCACACAGGTACGCGAACTATCAAAACACTCGCAACAGGTACCGCAAATATTTCCGTAGTATAATTCAAACCAAAGCAGGCTAACCACTGCTCAGCCGCAGAGAATTCCACTAAATGCATTTCATGCTCCCACTGTGCACTTCGTTTCGTTTCATCCAACACGGATTTCTGAAATAATTCATCTGTGAACTTCAGAGAAATCGTTATAAATAAATTAGCACACGTGTTGTTTGTTATATCAAAGGGAATAGAATAATGCTCTTGCCTTTACTTTCCACTGGCTACTTATACTGTTTTCGGTATGAAAGACCTTAGTTAAGTTGCACACTAACATCCTCATGATCCTTATCGATGTGATATACAACAGAGATAAATAAATCAATGATACCACCTAAGCGATACTATTTAGTTGCCTCTGGAAAACTAAAAACTACAACACATGTTTCGTCTAGAAACTAGACATCATCAACTACGTCTTGTTTATGTGTACTAGTTACAAAAGTAAGGACATGTTCATCTCTTCTTAATCCTAAAAATATATTTGGAAACCTTAAAATGTAATCAACATAGCTCAAACTAAAGGAACGTGTTAAAGAAATGTGTTATGGGAAGTGTGTGTGGGGGGGGGGATGGGTGAAACTAACTAATTATTGTTTTAAAACATGTTTAGTGGTTAAAAATCGCTTACAGCTATGTGTAATTTTGATGTCACATTCAATGCATTTTTAAAAGATAAGTAGACATTATGTAATCGTGAGTCTCAGATATTGTGGGAATATGATGAGCTGTTGTTATCTTCATCCAGTTTGAACTAGTTATAAAAAACGTTTTTAAAAATGTTTAGTTAAATCATGCGTGTGTTGACGAAATTTGTATCCTCATTGGAGTTGGCATTCCATAGAAGGATCTTAAAGTTTGCTTCGCATTAGACTGCATTTATAAGTCGGCTGGTGGTTTTCAACCCGATCCATCAACATCCAGAGTGTTACTTCTCCTTTACATTTCTAGGGAGTGGTCTCCCGGCTGTTTTCTCAGCCTTCTATCTGGTGTTGTACATTTTTATTTGCCTTTGGAAAACTAAAAACTGTAGTACATATTTCGTCTAGTGATTAGACATCATCAGCTACGACTTGTTTAGGTGTACTACCTACAACACCAGATAGAAGGATGAGACAGCCGGGAGACTACTCCCTAGAAATGTAAAGGAAAAATAACACTCTGGATGTTGAGTGATCGGGTTGAAAATCACCCGCCGACTTGAGGTTATAAATGTCGTTAACACACGCATGATATAATTTAAAAACTTAAAAACATTCATCAAAACAATATCAAGAGCCATAAGAAGACAATAACAACATCAACTCATCACATTCCCAGAATATCTAAGACTCTCTATAACATAAGGTCTACTTAACTTTTAAAAACTGCATTGAATGTGACATCAAAAGTATTCTTCGTTATAAGCCATTTTAAAGTGATAAAATAGTATTTAAACCATAATTTTTAGTTGCACCCATCCCTCACCTCCCCCCCCCCCACCCTAATACTTTCCATCAGCTTGAACTATGCTGATTATTTTTAAGATATTCAAATGTCCTTTTAGGTTAAAAAGAAATTAATATGGCCTTACTTCTTGTAAATCGTACACCTAAACTAGACGTATTTGATGATATCTAGTCACTAGGTGACACATGTACTACATGTTTTAGTTTGTCAAAGGCAAATAATTAGTATCGATTAAATAGAATGCTTGATTTATTTCTCTCAGTTGACTTTAGTTAAGATATTTCGTGAGAAAGCCACACTGCGAAGGTATGAAAAGACCAAATGGGCTGCTCAACAGGAAGTCAAATGGAAAAACTCATTACGAGAGCCCGGGCTCCTAAGTAATTACATATTCAATTCTTTTGCTTGTATACAACTAAAAATGAAAAACGTCGACGAATCGTGATCCTGATACGATTATAAATGGGTTTAATTTTACATATTTGTACACATTATTAGTAATATATATTATGTGGAGACTGTAAAATTTTTGTACATATAAACAATATTTACTTTATTTAGTAATATTAATTTTTGTCATTTTCAGGGCATGAGCTACAATAATAAATTGCATAAAATACTCCTCGATTTACGGTGCAGCCCACCTGGTAACCATGATAGTTAACGCTTCAAGTCTACGTGGTCTGACAGCGTGGTTAGCCGGTTCGAGTCCCGTTGATCGAAAAATGTTTCACCATCAGGATGTCGGCCGGCAGGTGGTGGTATACAATTTCAAATCACTAGATTGCATGCCGAAATCTTGGATTCAATTCTAAACATTTCCGCATTGTTCATGTGGCATGAGGGTATATGACGCTCTTGGTGGGAATTCGTCCGTCAGATGGAGACGTTAAGCGTTCAGCACTCCACTGGTGCTATTCGACAGGAGTAGGCTATGTGACGGCACCGAGCGCCACCCCATCCCTTAATACTGTCACAAATCACGCCATTTATATCATCTCATAAACTTCCCTAATAAGGTTGACATCAGAAATGGCATCCATTGTAAAACTCGCTATGAAGATTCATGTGACTACATACCCAATAGCGTGGAGATACGAAACAAGGGTTGGGCAGATACTCAGCGTTTTACAATGCATAGCATTGTTTTTATATATGTGGAATATTTTCATTATGCCCTTGATTTATTTATGCTATAACTAACTCTACTTACTGTCAAAATTAGGAAAGAGTAGACTATGTAAATTCTCTAACCAACAACGATAACTTTATCTTTAAATACGCTGGTATTCAAAACAATGCTCTTGTCTCATATCCTAAGTCATAATAAAAGAAAAATACGAATATTATTTTTAATTTGATGCACTAATACTACTATGTATTTTACGAACATTACATATTTCCCTGGTATTTACTATATTTTGATGTAAATATTTCGCACATAGATTGGCCGTACTCATCACTGAGGCAGCCAGTTGCAAGACTGAAATATCTCTCTACAATGCCGGTTTTGGGAGAGAAAGAGGTGTCAGAATTTTCTCCCAGAGGAGTTCTATTAGACGACAGTAAATCTACCAACATTTCAGTGGGGTACGAAAGCACTTTCAAATAAAACCAAATTGGGCCAGGTTTGAGCCTAGGAACTCGGGCTCAGAAGACCTGTGCACTTCCGTCGGAGCTATTTTGGTCGGTTGAGGGAAATCAACTGCGGGACTATAATTCTAGTCTGGCAATAGTCGTAGAATGAACACAAGGAAGTGCGATCTTCTGTAGATTGTGAATGAATCACATTACTCAAATTCTGATCCATTCGAGGATCTCCTGTCCACAGTTCATTATTATTTTGCGTTTAACAATTCTACAGTACGCAGGTGGCATTCTCAATTCTCGTAAAGTCATTCCCTAGGCACCAACTCCTTCACTCAAGTTCAGAAAATTCATAAGATATAGTTTTCGATCGTCATGCAGCAGAAAACCCTCTTTGAGGGCATAGTGAGTTCGAAACCCGATGCTGATGGCTGTTCGGTATTCAGACAGTTCACATACTGCAGTTATGATTTGGGACAATATGCGCACTGCAAATTCGTCTACTGTACTTTGAAGTAATTCGTACTTGAGACACGGTAATGGGCATATGCATAGTACATTTGACACATAAACCAGCTGATGTACAAAAATTGAAAATGAAAACCTACAACCTGTTTTCCAGTCATTGACCGGGTCAGGGATGGGATGAATGAAGCATATATAGGCTGTTATTACACTGGGGTCGCCACTCCCAAGGTGATTTATTAATGAGTGATAAATGCTATGAAATGATAATGGAGAGTGTTGCTCTAATGAAAGATGACAGGGAAAACCGGAGTACCCGGAGAAAAACCTGTCCCGCCTCCGCTTTGTCCAGCACAAATCTCACATGGAGTCGCCGGGATTTGAACCACGGTATCCAGCGGTGAGAGGCCGACGCGCTGCCGTCTGAGCCACGGAGGCTCCATGTACAAAAATTATTCCCGTAATATTTTGACTAACGAGACATTTAGCATATTGCATACAAAGTTGACTTATTTAAGTTTATAAATTAAATTTTATCCACTACTCCATTGTATGGAATTCAATTGAAATGATGTGTTTACAGTGTAAAATTATGTCCAGATATACGCAGATAATCCACAACTCGGGCATCCTCTTTGTATTCTTCTTCTTTTTGATTATATTAGATATGTTTGTGAAATTAATAACTGGTTTGACATAAGGCAGTTAGGTTTTAGGAAAGGTTATTACACTGAAGCTCAACTTGTAGGATTCCAGCAAGATATAGCAGATATCTTGGATTCAGGAGGTCAAAGGGACTATGTCGCGATTGACCAGTCTAAAGCATTTGATAGGGTGGATCATGGAAGACTACTGGCAAAAATAAGAGTGCAAGTGGACTGGACAAAAGAGTGACTGAATGGGTTGCTATATTTCTAGAAAATATCTCAGAGAAATAGAGTAGGTGGAGCTTTATCTGACCCTGTAATAATTAAGAGGGGAATTCCTCAAGACAGTATTTCCGACCTTTATGGTTTCTTATATATAAATGATATGAGTAAAGGAGTGGCGTCAGAGATAAGGCTTTTTGCGGATGATGTTATTCTCTATAGAGTAATGAATAAGTTACAAGATTGTGAGCAACTGCAACGTTACCTCAATAATGTTGTGAGATGGACAGCAGGCAATGGTATGTTGATAAACGGGGTTAAAAGTCAGGTTGCGAGTTTCACAAATAGGAAAAGTCCTCTCAGTTTTAATTACTGCGTTGATGGGGTGAAAGTTCCTATTGGGGATCATTGTAAGTATCTAGATGTTAATATAAGGAAAGATCTTCATTGGGTAATCACATAAATGGGATTGTAAATAAAGGGTACAGATCTCTGCAGATGGTTATGAGGGTGTTTAGGAGTTGTAGTAAGGATATAAAGGAGAGGGCATATAAGTCTCTGGTAAGACCCCAACCAGAGTATTTTTCCAGTGTATGGGACCCTCACCAGGATTACCTGATTCAAGAACTGGAAAGAATCCAAAGAAAAGCAGCTCGATTTGTTCTGGGTGATTTCCGACAAAAGAGTAGCGTTACAAAAATGTAGCAAAGTTTTGGCTGCTCGACTAAGGGGTATGTTCCGATCTGTCAGCGGAGAGATGGCGTGGAATGACATTAGTAGACGAATAAGTTTGAGTGGCGTTTATAAAATTAGGAAAGATCACAATATGAAGTAGAGTTGAAATTCAAGAGGACAAACCGGGGCAAATATTCATTTATAGGAAGGGGAGTTGGGGATTGGAATAAATTATCAAGGGAGATGTTCAATAAATTTCCAATTTCTTTGTAATCATTTAGGAAAAGGCTAGGATAACAACAGATAGAGAATCTGCCACCTGGGCAACTGTCCTAAATGCAGATCAGTATTGATTGATAGATTTGATAGATTGTAGCACTGAGTAGGCTAATATTTTGTAGTCGTCGATTAACTCTCCCGTAAATGACACTACGAGCATCGAAATTCCTTCCTCCAGCGTTTTATTAACGTATCATTTGAGTAGTATACTGTCGTTCACTTTTTAATTTCATTGACAGGTGCCTTTTATTTATTCGGAAACGTTTGTGCCAACTTTCCGTTACATTGATTGATACTGATTTTCCACACTGAGTTGATTCTACTGAAGAGGGGGATATCTGTGTGGAACAGCTCGTCTTCTGACTCTTACCGTTCTACCTGTTACATATTAGGTATTTTTGCTTTGTGTCAAAATGCTCCGCAGTTTCAAGCAAGGTATAATGAATATTATCATAGAGCTGGTAATATGTATGAGGGACTACTTCTGTAGGCACGAAAGTAAAACGTAGGTTCTGATTTACTGCATTCTGAATGTTCTGTCCCGCTCCATGGCTAAATGGTTAGCGTGCTGGCCTTTGGTTCCCAGGTTTACTGGGTTCCATTCTCCGCAGGGTCTGGAATTTTAACCATACTTGGTTGATGCCCCTGGGACGGGGATTGGATTTATGTGTCGTCTTCATCATCATTTCATCCTCATCACGACGCGCAGGTCACATACGGGCATCATATCAAAAGACCTACATCTGGCGATCCGCGGACACATCCCGGCACTAAAAGCCATACGCCACTTTTTTTTTTCTTCTGAATGTTCTATCATCTGCATCGTAATATTTTCGTAGCCTCTATTCTTTACGGTTCGATGAACAGCCTGGCCAAAGTGAGAAAGAAACATGTGGAAGTTCCATGAAATATATTTTGGTGCGCACTGATAATCGCTAATTCCATGAATAATTAATTTCGGTTTCAATTCTAATCTCAGTGATTGATCACTTACGAAAGAAAACAAAAACACTAGGTATTGTGGTGGTGGTGGTGGTGGTGGTGGTGAATGTCATTCTGAAAGGATCTGCAACTGGGTAACCTTCCTCTATTAACACTAGTCAGGTGGAAAATAGAATAGGTACTATAAATAGAAGAGTGGTCGTTTTTGCAAAACAAAGGGGAAAGCCACTGAGGCCGTGAAAATAAAAGACTCCCTAGGCCTCGCAATCCCTTCACCGTTGGGATCAGATCAGAACCAGAGTTGATCAAGGGAGATCGCATAGAACAGATGAAAGTGAGGAACCTTGCACGTGTAAGCGGAAGTACTGAGCTGAGACCCCAGTGGACGCAAACCCACTCTCTCAAGTTAAAAGCTGCTGGTTTCCCTTTCAGTCAACTTTTACGACAGGCAAGAGATGCCGTGGACGTATTCTAAAAACTCTATCCACAGGGGTAACCTTCTATTGTCATATTTAAATCAGTGTTAGCCTGGGCATGTATAGCTTTCATTGCCCTAAGTACAATCGTGCCAAGCACTTCTTTTGATGATAGAAAAGCATAAGCGAATGGAAAGGCATTTCCCTTGTAAAACACAAAACCCGTGGGTTGTGAAAATTTGTGTCATTATTACTGGTGACACCTTGAACATCCCATTCGTGAAACAAACTTCTGGCGAATATCCTTGCGAGTTGCAGAAATTATAATTTTACATTCGTCGGCGAAGGTAAACTATCCAAAACTTTAAAAAAATCCCTCCCTGATTTCTGGTAAATTATTTTGGAATTACATTAAAATATTCCCAAGTCTTCGATTTTTAGGCAGAACCGTTTAACGGCGCCTTTTCATTAGCCGTCTTAGACCAATACTTTCTGGAAGTTTCAAAACCACTCCTGCTGATATTTCGGCTAATCTGACTCTAACAATTCTACCTTTTGGAATTCTACGATGTTCAGTGCTTTTGATTCTCATTTGAACAACCAACTTTTTCCAACAGTAACTAGTTCATAGTTCGATGCATGAGTATTTATATTTCACATTTAGAGGAATTTCCGAATTCTCTCCTACGACAAAAGAATAGCGTTACGAAAATGTTCCAAAGTTTGGGCTGGGAAGACTTGGGCTAAAGGATACGAACTGCTCTACTAAACTGTATGTTCCGAGCTGTCAGTGGAGAGATAGCGTCGAATGAAATTAGTAGGCGAGTAGGTTCCAGTGGTGTATATAAATGAAGAAAAGATATCAATACCATGATAACGTTGGAATTCAAAAGGAGAAATTGGGCAAATATTCGTTTGGAGAAAGACGGGAGACTGGAATAATTTGCCAAAGGGTATGTTCAATACATTTCCAAATTCCTTACAATTATTTAAGGGTGTGGGTTACTGTACTCAAGTTCTTGATCGTTAACCATGGAAAACGGATGAGTGGCCTATTAAGTGGTCCTGAGGGTCGGGATACCAGTTGCAATGGAATGGGAGTGGGCATCTCGGACATATTCTGAGTCATAGTCCTTCTTGTGCTCAGGCGGTTAGGACTATATAATCGACCAGTGGTTCCTAATGCGTTAGAGGAGAGATCCTCTCTTGGAATAGGTGTAAGTAGGGTGCCATCCTGCTTCACGAATTTACCGAGCTCAGAACATTTTAAGCAATTCTCGGACCTATGGGAGTAACGGAGACTAACTCCCATTCGACAAGCGAGGGCTACTTGGAAACAACTTGACGAACGAAATGGAATTCGATGGGGAGCTATCAATATTAAAGGAGCTTATGGAAGAAAGGAAGTGCAGAACTGCCTGAGTAAGCAAAGAGGATGCATCTGGATATGCTAGGAATAAGTGATATTCCAGTAAAGGGAGATAATGAAGAAGATATACGAGATTACAAAGTGAACTTGAGTGGTGTTAAAAAGAGAAGGAGAGAGTGTGGGCTAGGTCAGTTCATCAGTATTATTGCACGCAACATAGTTTCTGTTAGGCACGTAAATGAGCGAATTCTGTAGGTAGATTTGGCATTTGGAGGAATTAAGACGAGAACTGTCTCACTGCATCCCCTATGTGATGGTGCAGATGAGGGTGAAGTTGACAGGTTTTATGAAGCGTTGAGTGACATCGTAGTCAGGGTCAACAGGAAGGATAGGATAGTGCTAATGGGCGATTCCAATGCGAGATTTGGACATAGAACTGAAGAATACCAAGGGTAATTGATAAATGTGAGGAATATATATGAGCTAATAGGAACAGGAAGCTTTTGCTGGACTTCAGTGCTAGTGTGGGTTTACCAGTTACGAATACATTCTTCAAGCATGAGGCTATTCATCGCTACACATGGGAGGCTAGGGGTACCAGATACATAATAGACTATATATCAACCGACTTCGAATTCAGAAAATCTGTTAAAAATGTACGGGTTTTCGGGGATTTTTCTGACACCGAGGTTAGCCGGTTCGAGTCCCGTTGGTCGAAAAAATTTCACCATCAGAATTTTGGCCGGCAGGGTAGGGGACCTGGTGGTACACAATTTCTGATCACTAGATTGCGTGCCAAAAGCCTGGATTAAATCCCTAACCTCTCCGCAGTGTTCATATGGAGTGAGGGCATATGACGCTGTTGATGGTGATTCGTCCGTCGGATGGGGACGTTAAGCCTTGAGCAGCCCTGTGCCGGAACAGGGTTTCACCCTCTCCCTACTATCATATATCACGTCATTCATTTAATCTCATTAACGCTTCTGATGATCAGGAAGGACATCTGGTTAAAAAAGAAACCGCCACGACAGATTCATCTAACCTCATACCCGACCCCGTAGGGAAACGGGACAAGGGTTGGACAAACATGTATTGGTGTCTGGAATTGGGAACGATCGAGCGCCCGGAAATAGGAACAAGTCTGTCCATCATTCAAATTTCGCGCCATGATCACACATGCCGTGACCTACATATTACCAAGCACACATTGCCTGGTTAAATCTTTCATCTTCAATACTACAGATTCTCTTAGTCTCAGGTTGTACATGTTCTCAATTTAAGCCAAACGAAATGTCGGAATAAATATACAGTCAAGGAGAAGTATAGGAGGCGCGTCTTACCGTGTTTCTTTTGATATTGTCTGGAACAAGAACCGCGTGAGTCCTGCCATTCATTCTACTGCATTCTACTGCAAGAGGTTGCTGTCATCTAATTAACTGTTTCGAAAACACATCCCGCGCTTATTTCAGTAATCTACATAGACGTTGCGGGTGGCCTGATATAGGAGCTGTTTGTCCGGGTATTTTCCCCCCTGCCCTATACAATAGCTAATCTTTCTTTCTTTCTTAATCAGTTTACCCTCCAGGGTTGAATTTTCCTTCGGACTCAGCAAGGGATCCCAACTCTACCGCCTCAATGGCAGTGTCCTGGAGCGTGAGAGTTTGGGTCGAGGGATACAATTGGTAGAAGGACCATTACCTTGCCCTTTAGTCGAAATATACAACTGGGGAGAAGGACCAGTATCTCGCCAAGGCGGCCTCACCTGCTATGCTGAACAATGGTCTTGTAGGTGGCATGGGGAGATTGGAAGGGATAGACAAGGAAGAGGAAAAGAAGCGGACGTGGCCTTAAGTCAGGTATCATCTAGGCATTTGCCTGGAGGAGAAGTGGGAAACCACGGGAAAAACACTTCGAGGATTGCTAAGGTGAGAATCGAGTTCCCCTCGACTCAGTTGACTTCCCGAGGCAGACTGGACCCCGTTCCAGCCCTCGTACCACTTTTCAAATTTCGTGGCAGAGCCGAGAATCGAACCCGGGCCTCCGGGAGTGGTAACTAATCACTCTAACCACTACACTACAGAGGTGGACTAATCTAGTTTATCATTATGAACATGATATTGTTATTGGTAGTCATAGTTATTTGTCTCAGACGACATTGAAGATATTGGTAAGCATAGCCACTGAATATCGTCGCTGCCGGCACAAAACCTGCTATGTGAAATATTTTAGCTTAGAACTTTGGCCGGTAAGGTCCTGTCATCTAAGGTGCAATATTGTGTGAATGTCGTCAAAGCATTCTCGCTCTTCATAATGTATGTGCTGCGGGTCAGTATATCTCCAAAAATATTATCACATAGGAAGTTTCGTCCCGGCAACAACCATATTTCACGTGTGCTCCTGGATGATCTATCCTGTGTCATTGTAACTGTACATAAACCACATCTATATGATTTAACTCGCGAGCCGATTCAATATGTGGGTATAAAATCATCATTTTTTTCTCGCAGAAGGTGTTATTTTTACCCGAGATATTTCCTGTAAGGATATAGGTGGCCGGAGGTCATATTTTCTTCAGGCGACCTTAGCAATTCAATGTGCAACATAGCCGTAACCTGTAGTCTGTATAGCTTGCCCGTTAACACCCCCAAGATCCCATCCTGCTTTAATGCTCACAGATCCTTTCTACCGCACTATACACATCCCCCATTTTTTTACGTGGAGGCGCTAAGCTCTTGTGTGGCTCATATGTTTCCTTTCTGGAATTATATTTTGTGTTCCTGTCATCACGAGTGGGAGCTAGAGGATCATCTTCCCCGGACCAGCCTTCTCGAACCTTGCTTTGGTAAGAGAAAGCTTTCTTCTCCTTCTTCTTCCTGTTGTTTTAATGTATCATTCTATTCTGTTGTAAATTCTGTGTACTTTCAACTGTACCTTTCAAGTGGCATATTTCACAAGAAGCATTCTTCGCGCACTTTTTCGGACTGTTTTATTTATTCATAGTTCGTTTTTTTTATCTCTGTAGAAGATATAAATATCCCAGGCAAAGTGCAAGCAAAGAAATATCACGGGACATGTATTACTGCAAGCAAGGAGAACTCAGGAAAATGTTATTATTTTTATTATTATTATTATTATTATTATTATTATTATTATTATTATTAACAAATATTGCAATTGAGAAATATCGCGGTGGCAATGATCACATACAGTACCGTGATAATAAAATAAAGTTGAAACATAATTACCCAACAACAACAACAACAACAACTACAACAAGCAGTATCATGGAAAGAAAATATTACAACAAATACTACTAGTTTAACATTCTAAATCCAGCATCACCATATACAAATTCACACACCTTAAATATTTCGAGTGCTTAACACTACGGGTTATGATACTGTAGTTTGAGCTTATTACTGGCTTCACATTACAGGTGATAATAAAGTGAAGTTAAAACATGATTACCCAACTACAAAAACGTCAACAACTACTACAACAAGAGTACAACAAGCAATTCCATGGAAATAAAATATATATTACAAGAAATACTACTAGCTTAACATTCTAAATCCAGAATCAACATATACAAATTTATACACAACTTAATTATTTCCAGTGCTTAAAACTACAGGTTACAATACCATAGGATGGGCTTACTACTAGCTTAATATTACAACACCACCGAGCTCGATAGCTGCAGTCGCTTAAGTGTGGCCAGTATCCAGTATTCGGGAGATAGTGGGTTCGAACCCCACTGTCGGCAGCCCTGAAGATGGTTTTCCGTGGTTTCCCATTTTCACACCAGGCAAACGCTGGGGCTGTACCTTAATTAAGGCCACGGCCGCTTCCTTCCCAGTCCTAGCCCTTTCCTGTCCCATCGTCGCCATAAGACCTATCTGTGTCGGTGCGACGTAAAGCCAATAGCAAGAAAATAAAATATTACAACACCGTCATGTACAAATTCACACATAGCTTCCTTTTAGTATTTCAGGGGTAACTGTCTACTTTCCAGCATTAGAGAATTAAGCATTTTCATTAGGACAGTGTTCGACATAGCTCAATTTATTGCATTTATAACCGACGAGTTAAACGTATGCATTCCCCTCCTCTTCGGTAAGACGAGAAACTAAGAAGTACGACATCTATTTCCGGAGATGCAAAAATGTTTACTGTGCTTCGTATTGAACAGTTTATCGCGAATAATCATCGTCGTAATTCCTCACATCGGGAATACACAGCTAATCCAGAAATAATAAGTCAAAACTTCTTGAGTGATTTCCAAGGGTAATATAAAGAGTATGTTTCACAAGCGCGCAGCGTGACAGATATTATCTGAACAATATTAAACCACGAATTGTATTTGATAATACCATTTACTTAATGAAATGTTTAAAAAACAGTAATAATAAAATGAAAATAACCAGTTTGTATAACATTGTTGTTGTTTCTTGAATAATCAGTCCATAGACTGGTTTCATGCAGCCCTCCACGCCACCCTACCCTGTACTGAACTGTTAATTTATCCGTAACTGCTACATTCTACATCTGCTCTAATCTGCTCTTCGTATTCATACATTAGTGTACTTCCACCGTAATTACCGCCTACACTTCGTCAAAAACCAACTGAACAAGTCCTGGGTGTTTCAAGATGTGTCCTGTCATTCTCTCTCTCTCTCCTTCTCGTCAAATTTATCCAAATCGATCTCCTCTCACCAAGTAGATTCCGTACTCTTCAATCGTTATTCCATCTTATCTTCAGAATTCTTTTGTAACACCACATTTCAGAATCTTCTATTCTATTTCTTCCTGAGGTAATTATCGTCCATGCTTCACTACCATATAATGCCACGCTCCATACGAATTTTTTCAAAAACTTATTTCTAATTCTTATATCAATGTTCGAAGTGAGCAATAATTTTTTAAGAAATTCCATGCCGAGAAATGAGCATCAAACACCAACACACCGTGAGTTTTAGCCAGCGTCACCGTAGCGATCCTCTCAGCTCGGAAGTCCGTGTTTCAATTCCCCGCGCAAAGTGTTTTGATGGTGCTCTCAAGTCAGTCTTAAGCCATATTCATATTTATCACCACCACCTCACTAAGCCAATTTTAATTTGCCAGCGAAGCTACTGGTTATCCAAGTTCATCAGCTGATAAAATAACATCCGTGCGAGATATCAAATTATTATTTTCAAATTACTTATCAGTGTGACCACCCCTATAACGCTCATCCACATTGTTTTCGACCATTTTGTATATACCATACTAAGAGCACGTCATGTGTTATCCTCCCCGCACCAAATATTCCCTGGTTGGGATGGTCGTAAAGCTCGTCTGTGTATATTCAGAAGTCATTATTCGCAATGAACTGGATGAATTTGATAAGCAAATCAACGGAAAGCAACCAAACATAATCCGAGATGTCGATGATACCTTGATATTCTCTGTCAACTTACTTGACTACCTGGGTAAAATCAACAAAGTCAGAAAGAAATCAGAACTCAATATGAACTTATAGAAAACAAAATTCATGGTCATCTACAAAAGGATAATAGAGAACGCGCTAATCACCATGGATGAAAAAGAGTGTCGGATTCCGGACGAGGAAGGAAGAAACAACATTTAGCATTGCGAGAACAATATGTCAGACAATTGTGTGCTCTTCATTTCAGCAATCACCAGTGAGTTGTTAAATGTAATTTTTGTCAATAGTACTGCATAACATTGAAGGAAAGATGCTTAAGACTTCATTTAGTAACCAGGTGGAGACTTCGAATTTGTCTGAAAATATGTGCATGGCGAATTCCTTCCGTGTGCTTGGAAATAAACCTGAAATTCTTACTATTGTAAAACTCAGGAAAGCAGAGCATTTCAGAAACATACTTTGAAGTGATTAGTACGGGTTTATAGTAGTAAGATTTATTAAAAACTAAAACATCCTTCCTTCAGTCAGTGTGACCATACAGGTCCGGAATAGACTAAATAATTCACGGTATGTACTTATAATAATGAAATCATACCTTTACTGGAAATTTTACCGTAAGGAGATTACGATTTCAAGTATAAATGGAACTGTTTAATTTGCAGAGGATCTCTTATGATCCGTAATAATATTTTCTCTACATCATAAAAAGGAATTTTTAAATTTTGAAAGTTAGTTGCTGTGTTCTTCGGCAGGGTACTTCTGGGTACAAACAGGAGGCCTCTGACAATCCATTGATCAAGAGGATAGTTATGACAGAAATGGTGTATAAACTGCTCACTTTTCCATATTAACATCCTGGGCTTCTTGCAAGTCCCTCTCGAAGCGAATAGTAGGAACCAGTAAGATAGAAGGAAAACGTGAATCTGGCAGAGAAGGTTTTCGTGATTGCAAAACCCCTGACAGTAGCCCACATACATGCGAACATCAGAGAACTGTGATAACTACTCCATGGAATTCACCAACCAATAAGAAGGAAAGAAGTAGAAGCAGAAGCAGAAGCAGAAGAACCTTACCCATACTATAAAAAACGTAAAATTAAGCTATTTCCTCAACTGTGTCAAAAGTTGAAGGGCTAAAGGGCCCGGAATGGTTTCAGATTATGAGTCGTAGATAGCTCAGTCAAACTACAAAAAACACATTTCGAAAATCACTTGCGGCCTAAATGCAGTTCCGGAAAAAGCAGCCTAAAATCGCTTGTTTTTTCACTCCATTCTTATTCAAATCCTAGCCAAATTAACTTACATAATATTTTCTTCAATTTGTTCCGTGGTTCAATACCCTCAAGAGTTTTTTTATTTTTATTAAAATGTCCACAGCAAATGTAGTTATGAGGGCTTAATTGAAACTCTGCATTGACTCACATTAGCGCTTGTAGTGGAGTTTAAGTGAAATAACGCATTGACTCACATTAGTGCTCGTAGTGGTAGAGAAAGGGAAACTGCTAATCTAATCGACTGGATAACGATGATTAAGAAAAGGATCGTCATTTCTGGGAATAAATAAATATATCCTCACACTCTATTATATTTACCTAAAGTTCGTAGCTCATATCTCTAGGATGTGTTCAACATTGAGCTGCTTGCCTCAAAGGCTAGAACTGTGGATTTTTTGTTTCTTTTAACGTGATACTCTTATTCGTGGAGATGTTGAACGACTTCTTCCTTGCATTTCAACTGATATAAAGCAACGATGGCACCTTAAAATCAACACATTGTTTGTTTCTATCTTCCCAAGTTCTGCAAATAATCGTTTACATTACCAACTGTATTCGTACATTCAATGTACACTTTATTTTTACAACAAAGGGAGTTCTCTTATTTCACACCAGTGCCCATATCCATTTCTGACACTTTTATATCCTTCTTTGTTCTACACGTTACTCCTGAAAGCTTTAGCTCTAATCCTCCAGTCGCTTGGGGATGAAATAGGAAATTTTAATAAAAAGATACTTCATCCCGTTTTTCTTCTGTCTCACTCCCATTTTTACAGCTCGCCTATTTTCGCTTAACTTATTTATACCATCTGTCTCGTTCCGTCTCGAGCCAGCTCAATATCTTCTGCTCTCTGCTCTTCTTTTACACCCGCTTGCCACCCACTCGAATTCACTCTCTAGGTTAACCTCCTTAGCCATGCAAACATGAATAACCAGAGCACTGTACCCAAAAGATGTAAATAAAATACTTCCCAAACCCAAGCCAGTCCCTGGCAAACATTGCACGCTAGACCACATCCTGGTTTACGGAATGTTTGCTTAGCGGACCAAGAGCGCTAGAATCACAGCTAAAAGTACGTACTGCCAGAGGTGAAAAGCGTCTACTTTACCTGAGGTGTTCCCTGGGGCAGAATTCCACGGTAGCTGATTCCCAGGAGACTGCAGAGTAAATGCTGTTATACTTCGTACATAGTAGCTTATTAAACATGCTTCTGTTAAGAATTGCGACGATAGATTGTTGTTGTCATATGAAGGTTGAATTATGGGTCCCTTTCGTCGCGAATGTCAACATTCTGAATGCTTTATACTCCATGCAGGTAACGTAAGAATGATTGTATGGCCTTTTGCGAGGACATATTTATGAAACTATTCAGATATATTTCGGTTCAAAGCTCATTGTGGTTTCTCATTTTTGCCCTAGACAACGGCTAAGGACGTACCTTAATTAAGGGAACAACTTTACCTACACCATGCTAGAGGCACCGAAAATACGATAATACAACATAAAATAGTTCGTAAAGAAATAAGGATACTCGCCAGATAGTCTGAATTTTTGCTTAAGCTTTCACGGCTGAGGCTCCGATGAATAGAGAAGAAATTATTTTCCTGATTGGTAGGCCATGGTCGAACTGGGCTGATAGCTCCCAACGTTTCACCGGAAGCTGTGCCTGCATTTTCAAGACGTGAGCTCTCTGCCTGCCTAACAGAGTCAGCAAAGGCATGCTCAGTTTACCTTGAAAGACGCGGGGCCTTTCGGACAGTTGAAAGATACAGAAACGGGACTCTCTCCTGAGATAGGAGACTTTGCCCTGGAGTTCACTCATTCAACTCTAGACATGTGTACCAGGTAGATTCGTGGGTGTAAATGTGACCGAGCGTGCGGGTCATCACTATGTAACACTTATTTTAAGACGGTTTACAGGCGGTATTTCAGAGTTGTAGATTAAGGACAGAATACGTTCACGGTATCCCATGGCTATCGTACGACGAAACTGAGAGAGGTGAGCCAGATTGAAGTGTCACATGGAAAACATGGGATCCCAACTTAGTCTGACATTGTTCCTACCTACTGGTGCCAGGCTTCTTGCTCTCCTACTTTCTGTCCACTTTCCCTCGTTCTCTTCCGAATCATCGATAGTGAGCTTACAAGGCTTTCGAATTTTCTCTCTCACATCTTTTTCTTCGTTTGCCTTCATGCTTGGAGAGGTCGGACAATTCTTTGTCCTTATTAGCGGGTATAGACATGTACTATGCCTTAAAACAAAACAAAAGTCACCACCACTAATATCTGTCACTTTAAGGATACCTGAAGGTAAAACCTCCTCACTTTAGGGTCCATTTTGTAAGACCGCAACTTATTACATGAAATACATTCCATTACCTGTTCCGTATCGACTTATATATAAGGATAATTCTTAAAATGAATTACAAATAGATTTATTCCACCTAATCAATACAAAGATGTAACCATTTCAAATGGTTTGCCTTACAAACAAAATCTAAGACTGCCAACCTTTGTTCACACTTTAACATTAACTAGGGCATAATACAGAATATCCTCTATGTACTTTTTTAATTCATCAATAATTTAATAACAACTAATCACATTCATCAATTGAAATTTCAGTCGACGGATGCAGAGCAGATTTGGGTCTACTAATGGCTACGGCTGGTTCGTGGTCCGACAGCTCTGCATTCCGGCCGACCAACCGAACAGAGGAGGGATGGACATGGCTGGAGATGGAGAGGGGCTGATCCCCACCGTCCGCTGTCCTAAGAATGGATTTTCTGTTGTTTTCTATTCTCCTGCACTAAGGCAAGGAACTACGTACAGTTCCTAGTATAGGCCACGGCCGCCAACCCTCTCACTTTCTCCAAACATCTCCATGATCACCACAAATCTCCCGGCCTGAGAGACGGCGTCATCGTCTAAAAGGCCCGCATCCCTCATCAGAGAAGGAATGAAAACAATTTAGTAGCAGTGCTGACATTTCTGTCACAATAGGTATAATTTAACGGAAGATACTTGTGAAAGTTAACAACACTCTTAGATATAATATAGGCAAGTCTATCAAACAAGTATTTCACATTATTACAATCAGTTATAATTTATTCGAGGGGTTTTAGTGCCAAACTACTTATACCTTAGGGGAAAATATGCTGTTTGAAAATCTTTCTTGTACTTTTAGGCAATTAAATAAGTGCATTAAGTTTTAGTGCTCTTGCTTTTATGGTTCTAGAGAAAACTGTACTTAAAATTGTTAAATCTCATAGGTTTTGTATTCGACATGACGGCAACTTTTAAGCGTGACAACGTCCACGTACCGAGTCAAGAGCAATGAGACGCATGTATCGAATGTAACACATTTATTCATTACAAGAAATTAACTTCATTATTAATCCCTACTATCATCCTTGAACGAGTGTTAAGGATATTTTGAAGATAAATTGCACTTTCATAATACTTAAAATTACGTTATTCCTTTTGGGAACAGCATCAAAACATGACAAACATGATACATCTCTTCATAGGATGTGGTGGTGGTGATTATTGTTTTAAGAGGAAGTACAACTAGGCAACCATCCTCTATATAACACTAATCAGAGGAAAAAATGGAAGGGGTCCGACACTTCGAAAAATAAAGATATCGGCCAAAGGAAGACAAGGGCCACGAATTGCATGAAAATGAAAGACTCCCTAGCCTTCGCAAACCTAATAGCGTCGGGGTCGGAAAAGAACAACACTTGACCAAGTGAGGTCGGATAGGATAGATGAAAGTGAGGAGCCTGGCACAAGTAAGTGGAAGCAATGCCAGGACTTAGCTGAGGGCCCCGTGGACGCCAACCCACGCTCCAAATTTCAGAGTCCCTGAGGCCTCTTTTAGTCGCCTCTTACGACAGGCAGGGGATACCGTGGGTGTTATTCTACCGCCCCCACCCGCAGGGGGCTCTTCATAGGAGACGACTTCAGCTAAAGAGTAAACATATAGTAAAGGAACACATGAAATTCTAAAGAAACTTTACCAATATGATCCAAAAGACAATGCAACCAATGTTATACCTAGTTTTCTTCATTTTAACTTTATGATCATCTCAGAAGATCAAACATTGGCTTTTTAATTTTAAGGGGAGTCGGAAACCAAAGAATTTTAAAAATGACTTGTTTCCAAACGTTGACTCAGTCAAATATTTGGACTCTGCTGATTAAAATGGTGTATAATTTATTTGAATACGACGCATGGAAGCATTTTAAAGAAATGTTATAAAATATCAATGCATAAGTGTCAAATTGGGCAACTTAGAATGTTTATTTTTGAAAATATAAATATCTGGAACCCTATAATCTAGAAGACTGTGATTTTCACTGTTCTATTCCTGAATGTCATGCGCAGAGGTTTTCGGCACTGCCATAACAAACATTTCAATGGTTTCGGTTAAATAGGAGTAGGCTCCGTGGCTCAGACGGCAGCGCGTCGGCCTCTCACCACTGGATACCGTGGTTCAAATCCCGGTCACTCCATGTGAGATTTGTGCTGGACAAAGCGGAGGCGGGACAGGTTTTTCTCCGGGTACTCCGGTTTTCCCTGTCATCTTTCATTCCAGCAACATTCTCCATTAACATTTCATAGCATTTATCACTCATTAATAAATCACCTTGGGAGTGGCGACCCCATTGTAATAAGAGCCTATATATCTTTCATTCATTACATCGCTGACCCGGTCAATGACTGGAAAACAGGTTGTAGGTTTTCAGTTTTTCATTTTTCGATTAAATGGAGTTGCATTTTAGGCACTGTTGTGAGTAAATGTGTGAGTGAACATTCTGTTTTACTTTGAAATTATATTCTGAAAAATGACTTTTTTCACATGTTTGACCCATTATTTCTGAACCTACACTGGATAGGCAGTTCACTATTTGCAGAGAGTCACCTTGTGCCATCATACAGCTACTGAACCAGATACAAGTACTTCACATGTATACTTTCAGATATACATATATTTATAATGACATTTTTGGTAAAAAAATTGGTGCTTATGAAACAAATTCATAACTTTACAATCGTTTGCTCCAACCATTCCATCCTGATTTAGTATTTATGGAAAGGGTGTAAATATAAGTAGTAAAAATATCATAGCTTTACACTTAATACTTCCTGAGATAACGGGGCATCTTTTCTGTCAAATTAACATTATCAAGATAGGGCTTTCTGACTCCCCTTAAAAACCCTTTTTTGATTTTATTGTAAGCAGGTCTCTTGAAGAGCATATCTTTAACTGTGGCATTTGACCATCCGGTAGTCACGTTCCCACTGCGTCCAACACGATCAGAACGGTTCAAGTGGCGAGCAATGCTCAGAATCGTCCAACCTGACTCTCTTAGTCCGACGACGAGGCCACGCTCAAACTCATCTAGCTGGTAAAATGCTCGTGGAATGTGCTATCGAGACATGCTACGTATTCACTCAACTTAACTGTGTGGCTCACAATGCTACTAAGTCCTTATTCGGCGTTTCTTTAATCTATGAATGACGGAGGGATGAGTACAGCCCCTCATGTCACTTCCACTCAATCAATCTGCATTAAACGCATATGCGACTCATGCTACCCTATGACTTACTATGTAGCAACCAACGTTGTACTCCCGCTCTTCGTTAATCGTGAGCTATTTTGTTAATTAGTGTATTTCTCCTCATTGGATATGGAGATGTTCATTCATTTTATTAAATTAAATAGTAGGTACATTTTTCAAACAAAATGTATAAGTAGAGTTTCATTCATAGTGGTATACACTGACTGAAAAAAAAACATTAAAGTAGCCAGAAGGGTAGGAGAAAATGAAATGAAACTACATGTTTACAGAGGGTATGCAATGTTGTTTCAGTGATTACAAAATCGAGTTAAATTTACAAAGAACCTGGCAATACGAGCCCATTATCAGCATGATTGTGTACCCCCTTTGGCCTGGATGATGGACTGATTCGGTTGGGAATGGTGTCATAAAGCCGTTGTATTTTCTACTGAGGTAAGGTGACCCGCAACTGTTCTAACTGGTCCTTGATACCCTGCATAGTGGCACCGGGACGGAGTTGAAGTCCGAGCTGGTGCCACACATGTTCTATCGGTGACAGATCTGGGGATCTTGCTGGCTACGGGAGTACCTCAACATCACACAGACAGTTCATAGAGATACGTGCCGTGAGTGAACGAGCATTGTCCAGTTGAAAAATGGCACCACGATACTGTCGCATCAGAGAAATCTAATGAAGGTGCAGGATGTCCGTGACGTACCGTTATGTCGTCGGAGTTCCCTCAATCAGTGCCAGCCGTGATATTAAGTAACACCTGATGGCTTCCCACACCATGACGCTAGGAGTAACACCTCGGTGCCTCTCCAAAACATTGGAGGAATGGGACATCTCCCAGGACGTCGCCATACTTGCAGATGATGGTCATCCTGGGTAGCAGAGAACCGCGATTCATCTCTGAACAAAATGTGACGCCAGTCATCAGCAGTCCATGCTTTTCAGTCCCCCACCACTCCAAACATCCGGCTCTATGGCTAAATGGTTAGCGTGCTGGCTTTTGGTCACAGGGATCCCGGATTCGATTCCCGGCAGGGTCGGGAATTTTAACAATCATTGGTTAATTTCGCTGATACGGGGGCTGGGTGCATGTGTCATCTTCATCACGACGCTCAGGTCGCATACGAGCGTCAGAGCAAAAGACCTGGGTCTGGCGAGTCCAACTTGTCCTCGGACACTCCCGGCACTAAAAGCCATACGCCATTTCATTTTTTAAACTCCAAACTCAGCCGTTTGCGGTATGGTGTTAAAGGCAGCCTAAGAATAGGACGGTAATTTTCGAGTCCGGCTGCGGCTAGTCTTCGACTGATGGTGCGGGATGACGCGGAATGTTGCAGAGAGTCCGTTACTTGTTATCGGATGGCAGGCGCAGATTGAAAGGGTTGCACAATACGGCGATCTTATCTTGTGGTGATCTGACGTGCTCGACCGCAAATTTGACGACAAGTATGCCTGCCCTCACATTTCCTTGCAGTCCAAGATCGGGCTACGGTCACATCCGAATGCAACAGAAATCTGGATATTGTACGATTCGACCAGCCGGCCAAACGGAGACCGACAACGAGGCCCCTTTCAAACTCTTTCAGATGCTGATAACGCTGTCTTACACGAGTACGTCGCATATCCGCGTCCTTCACAGTGATCACTCAACATCTGACGCTGCTCACGCCCCTTACATACCGTACCAGGCCTGATAAAAACACTAAACATGAACTACACTATTGCCACTGGTGGTCGTTCTACCAGTCGTAGAGAATTGCACTTCTAATAATTTACATACCCGACGACGGTGTTTACATGTACTAAGTTACATCGACATCTGACCATTTCTTCTGGGTGCTTCAATTTCTGTCAGGCAGTGTACTGTATTTTCAGTGTCTTTTTGTTTAATTTTTAGTTTCTAGAACTATATCTTTTGCAGCCATTCTCTCAATACATATATATTTTCAAGATTTTCCAAATGAAATACTTCCCTTGAGCACATGAATCTTTGGCTTTTGGCAATTACAAATGGCAGCGGCACTTTCCAACATGTATGTGTACACGCCAATTCACTCCGCTTCCGTATATTTTAAGACGGTAATAAACCAAATCCTTAAAGAAAAGAAAATACAATTAACAGTATATAGGCCTACGTATATGGATGTTTGTGAGTGAATTCATGAGAAGTTGTTTTACGTTGAGTTTATAGGGCAACGGTTAAGTCACTGGTTAAGTTAACGGACTACATACTGCAAGAACGCAGGTTCGAATCTGCCTGTTAGCGGCCTTTTTTCATCATCATCATCTGTTTACACTCCAGGTTCACTTTTTCCCTCGGACTTAGCGAGGGATCCCACCTCTACCGCCTCAAGGGCAGTGTCCTGGAGCTTCAGACTCTTTTCGGGGGATACAACTGGGGAGTATGACCAGTACCTCGCCCAGGCGGCCTCACCTGCTATGCTGAACAGGGGCCTTGTGGAGGGATGGGAAGATTGGAAGGGATAGGCAAGGAAGAGGGAAGGAAGCGGCCGTGGCCTTCAGTTAGGTACCATCCCGGCATTCGCCTGGAAGAGAAGTGGGAAACCACGGAAAACCACTTCCAGGATGGCTGAGGTGGGAATCGAACCCACCTCTACTCAATTGACCTCCCGAGGCTGAGTGGACCCCGTTCCAGCCCTCGTACCACTTTTCAAATTTCGTGGCAGAGCCGGGAATCGAACCCGGGCCTCCGGGGGTGGCAGCTAATCACGCTAACCACTACACCACAGAGGCGGACTGGCCTTTTTTAACACAGGAATATTGTTTTATCAAGGAGATTTATTACAATTTTATATTTTGTTAGTGAGTTATGCAGCCGATTACAGTTTAAATGAATTGTTTCATCCGTACAACTGGTAAAACAGGCTAGGCGAAAGCAGTACCAGTTCGGCGCGCGCATGCGTCGTTTAGCAAAGCTGTCTATGGTTCGAAGATATGTCACTTATATTGACGAAGGAGAGCGGAGGCAACTTGCATAAGATTGTCGACCAGTAATGAAGTGAGTGTCATAGAACTCTTGAGCAATAAGGGTTTGAACCTTGGCAATCCTTGCTAATAACTATTCCTCCTCAGATGAGTAGCAACATTTCATATCAGAAGATACAACGTACTGGTGGGAGATATTTCAAGAAGACAGCTAAATAACAGACTGCAGCGCGATAACGTCTTCTTCACGCACACAGCATAATGACAGTAACTTATCTAAACATTAATGGTGAAGTGTTGCTACATAACATTGTTTCTATTGTAGGTGACGGTGCGTGTCTATTTACATCTTTTTCTTACATTTTATATTCTACTCAGTTACGGCATAAAAATGTTCGTGAAGCTATTGTTTCGTAAGATGTCTCCATTTTGTCCGAAAATCATCTTGGTAATAACTGTTCCTCCTCAGAAGAGTGCCGACTTTTCGTGTCAGAAGAAACATGTGAGTTGACGGCAGCAGGCAAAATATTTCCATTCCGCTTTGAAATTTATCGCAATCAAAAGTTATACTGGACATTTAGTGATGTAGCTAATACCGTAAAATGATAGCGATTTACTGGTAATCTCTCTAACGGACATTTTGATGTACTGCATATGAATGTATGTGCGAAGAAACAAGTACTTCATTCGTTGTTACAAAAGATTCTGAAAAACGTCCTACTCGATACTCAAATGCTACGAGAAAAATACAATTTTAAAAAGCAGCAGCCACATTTTTACAGAATAATCCTTCCGCACATACCATTGCTGCAAGTAAATACCAAAAGAAAAATCCCGAAGTCCATAGAGCAGCAGCGGACACGTACCAGAATAATTATCTCAAGGTTCATAGAGCAGCGGCAGTCGCGTACCAGAAGAATAACCCCAAGGTTCATAGAGCAGCGGCACCGACATACCAGAAAAATAATCCCGAGCTTCATAGAGCAGCGGCAGTCGCGTACCAGAAGAATAACCCCAAGGTTCATAGAGCAGCGGCACCGACATACCAGAAAAATAACCCCAAGGTTCATAGAGCAGCGGCACCGACATACCAGAAAAATAATCCCGAGCTTCATAGAGCAGCGGCACCGACATACCAGAAAAGTAATTCCGAGCTTCATAGAGCAGCGGCAGTCGCGTACCAGAAAAATAACCCCAAGGTTCATAGAGCAGCGGCGCCGACATACCAGAAAAGTAATTCCGAGCTTCATAGAGCAGCGGCAGTTACACGCCAGCAAAATAATCGCGAATATCACAGGACAATTCAAACGCGATATGAGCAACATCATCCTCGGCTCCGAAAAGAAAGACGATTGCGTCCATGTAAAATTAAGTTTCGTTCTGGTATGTATTACGATCCTGAAATTAATTAGGAAAATAACAGCTTGATAACCACTGGTACAATGATCCATAAATGTCAATTCTGCAATGCTCTCAAGTGGAAAGGTGAAACACCAGGCATGTGTTGCGATTCTGACAAGGTTCAGCTGCCACCACTCTAATCTCCACCTGAACCATTGTACAGTTACTAATGGGTGCCCATCCAGATCATGGTCATTTTTTTATTGAATTAGTAAATGTAGCAACTGTTTTCAGATGACATCTTTTGGTGCTAAGCGAGTTGTCCAACCCTGCTTTATGCCAACTTTCAAAGTACAAGGTCAAATTTAGCATTCCATAGGCAGTCTATTGCCAAATGCTCATCAATATCCTGGATTTTTGCAGATTTACTTTAATGAGGCGACTAATTAAATAAATGAAGCATTGCTTACATACTTTGATGCAGAAGAATTAGAGTATAAATCGGTCGATACGGACGATGCTGTCAATAATCCAGTAGAAGTCCTAAATATTCTTAATCCTCCAGGATTCCCAACTCACAAACTTCGTTTGAAAGTAGGAACACCTGTAATGTTGTTACGTAACCTCAAGCCACCTAAGTTGTGCAATGGCACTAGATTATTTGTGACGGGGTTTAAACAAATTAATATAAGCTATTGTTATTGCAAGGTGTTCTCCGGGAGAATTTCATTTAACAGCGAACTCGGAATACACATGAAACTTTTCAATTGCGGCCGAAGCCGGGACGGGATAACACATCATTTACGTTCATGTCTTACATTTCTTACGAAAGTCAATGAACGCATAAGGGTGGTTCGGTGGACTTCAAAAGAAAATGGGAAATAAAATAATATAATGGGACATAACTCAACTATGACGCGAGCGAAGCCGTGGGCAAAGCGCTAGTAATATATAATTTTTTAAACGTCATAGACTAAATTGCACCTATATTTTGAAACATTTTTGACATTTTTGTTGTTATTATTAGACTAATATTATTTACTATAATTTGTGTTGCAATTGCATGCACAGGATTTCTCTTCTGTTTTACACAAATTTGAACATGAAACCATACCACATGTTGAAGGAGCGCAGAAGGGTCATGGCCTACCAAGCGACTACTGCTCAGCCCGCAGGCCTGCAGATTTTGAGGTGTCATGTGGTCAGCACGACGAATCCTCTCGGCCGTTATTCTTTGGTGTCTAGAGCGGTGGGGCATCTCACGGTCAGACAGCTTCTCAATTGTAATCACGTAGGCTGAGTGTACCTCGAACCATCCCGCAGATACAGGTAAAAATCCCTGACCTGGCCGGGAATCAAATCCGGAGCCTCCGGGTAAACTCACGGTTCCCAGAACAGAACGTCAATGCACTGGCTGTACAGTCATGGAGCCGAGCACATTTTAATTTTACCTAACATGTAAAAATGTAAATAAACCTCAAACTGAACCACGGTTGTATGACAGTTATAAATAGTCAGGGAGACAGGATTATTGTCAGTAATGAAACCATTATACATTTCATAATACTTCCTTTGATTCAAATTAATGGATAACACTCCATGTATCCTCACATATTTCTACGAAGCGAGTGCATTCTTCATAAATTCGAAGATCAAATTATCAAATGTAGATAAAGGTGTTTACATAATGGATATATCTTCTGCGTCAACAAACGTGCAAGCCCACCATATGGGTGTAGCATGGTCAATTAATAAAGTGGGTGCCTGGTCGAGTGAGTTAAGCTTCTCTTTGTGGACTTAGAGAAGTAAAGAGGGTGGTGCCAATGAATGCAAATGCAAGCATTGTCAATTCTCCACGAACTCCCAGTTGCAATAAATCTTTAATGCCTGGGGCTCCCGAAACAAACCAGCCGGTGTAGTTTTAAAATGCCACGGCCCGTCGTCGCTAATTGAAAGTCAGATTCCACTGCCCCGAGTGAAAGGGGGACTTAAGCACATACACAGCTGTGGGCCCAGAATTACACACAGAAAAGGTTGAATAAACGTCATACATAAAAGAGTGACGGTACAACGGGAGAGTATTTCAGCAACATGCGTTATCTAAATCTTCTTGATAAACAGAACACGGGCAAAAAAGACATATCATTATAATTAATATAACGAAAACATGTAATTTTGGTTATGAGATTTGTTGTTACGACAAGCAATTCTGATTTCTGTTGCTATATAAGAACCAACTGGATTAGGCCATTATTTTGGGTATTGCCCCATAAGGAGCACGTAGAACCATTAATGCATTATTATTATTATTATTTGATTTCCTCCCCAAAACGTTCTCATTATCTTGCTAAGACGTGCCGTCTTTCTTGCGTGCAGGCATTTTGAGCTTCAAATTTCTTGCCGACAGTTCTTTGAATGTGAACTTATGTCAGATGAAATTCTGTCTATATGAGTAGTCCATTAAGTTGCCAGTGGGTCAATATTGACGTGTGTGTGTGAGACCCTTGGAGTGCGCACTAGGCAGTGTACTTTGCTTTGTCGGGTTCCATGGATGACGAAAAAGATTTTGTTGATCAGTCACAACCTGTGAGTTGTCCACGCTGTTAGAGTCGCGCAGTTGTGAGGTAGCATTTGGGAGATGGTAGGCTCGAACCCCACTGTTGGCAGCTCTGAAGATGGTTTTCCGTTTTTCCCCATTTTCACATCAGACAAACAACTGTTGTGATATACCTGACAAATACATGTTTACCCAGAAGCACAACGAAAACAAGTAAATTAATTAGTTAGAGTACATTTTCAAATTCCTCAAGATTTGAGTTAGGCAGGAAAGTCATTTCATGATGGTGAATTGGTTGATAGATTTTCTTTTCTACTCAAGAAATTTGTCGGATAAACTCTGCCTATTCATTGAAGTTAGTTTAGCAGCCAAGATGTTAGCTTGAGTGTTTGAAGAAATATTGGAGTCAGTAATTGTCTGAAGCTAACAGTGCAGTGGTAGAGGTTTGCCGTTTAAACTGATTTTCGATAGCCGTAGATGAATCAGTAGATGTTACCGTTTCTTCTCAAACAATTGCATTCATTTGTGGAGATGGAAATGTATTTTGGATTAGTAAGCAATTGATTTATGTTCAAGCCTAGGCCTGAAGAAATTTGTTACTTTCATTGGACTGTTTCAGTCCTATCCTTGGTTTTGACAATATGAAAATGACTGAGGTATGTGTACAATTCAATGAGCTTGGCGACCGACTCTTTGGTTGAATGGTCAGCGTACTGGCCTTCGGTTCAGAAGGTCCCGGGTTTGATTCCCGGCCGGGTCGGGGATTTTAACCTTCATTAGTTAATTCCAATGGCCCGGTGACTGGGTGTTTGTCCTGTCCCCAACATCCCTGCCACTCACACACCACACATAACACTATCCTCCACCACATTAATACGCAGTTACCTACACATGGCAGATGCCGCCCACCCTCATCGGAGGGTCTGCCTTACAAGGGCTGCACTCGGCTAGAAATAGCCACACGAAATTATTATTATAATGAGCTTGGCGGACTGAGTGGGTAACTAGCTTAGTGAAGAAAGCAGAGGGAGATTCCATCACTCCTCATTCCCCAAGTAAGCCTCTTCAGTGACAGGTAATTTTTACTAATAGTTAAACTCGCCCTCTTTTTTTAGTTTGCTCATAAATTGCCACATAAGCACTGAAAGAAATCGGTTTATCATCTGCGTGATATGTCAGAACAGATGATAAATTAGAAAATCTACACACTAATATTAATATTGTTCACGTATTTTGATGCCTGGTAAAATTTTTCGAACCATCATTAAATGAATTCAGATTTCCTTAAATTTGTATGAAATCGCGAACATCGATATGTAAGATAGCTAATTACGTAAAATCTCTACATGTTACTACAAAACGTTTGGTGTTTTCGAAATCAGCACATCATTTTTCATATGAACCCTTTTTTTTCCACCAAAACCGGGAAATCATTACTGTGAGTCATATTGGAACATATAACCAAAACCAAACCCCATGGCACTACAGCCCTTGAAGGGCCTTGGCCTACCAAGCGACCGCTGCTCAGCCCGAAGGCCTGCAGATTACGAGGTGTCGTGTGGTCAGTACGGTGAATCCTCTCGGCCGTTATTCTTGGCTTTCTAGACCGGGGCCGCTATCTCACCGTCAGTTAGCTCCGCAATTCTAATCACGTAGGCTGAGTGGACCTCGATTCAGCCCTCAGGTCCAGGCAAAAGTCTCTGACCTGGCCAGGAATCGAACCCGGGGCCTCCGGGCAAGAGGCAGGCACGCTACCCCTACACCACGGGGCCGGCATTGGAACATATGGTCTGCGAAATTATTGGCGCTTTCTGGTACCAAAACCTTTTGCAATGGATCATTTGAATCAGAATGAATCACAGACAAACGTCAAATTTCAACTGCGTGTAATCATATGAATATACAGTAGCACAACATGCATTTCCACGTGATGTCATGGACGTGCGTGAGACCGGCTCCTCGGTTTAAGTGAATTAGAAGGTTTTTTTTTTTTTTTTTTTTGCTAGTTGTTTTACGTCGCGCCGACACAGATAGGTCTTATGGCGACGATGGGACAGGGAAGGGCTGGGAGTGGGAAGGAAGCGGCCATGGCCTTAATTAAGGTACAGCCCCAGCATTTGCCTGGTGTGAAAATGGGAAACCACGGAAAACCATTTTCAGGGCTGCCGACAGTGGGGTTCGAACCTACTATCTCCCGTAGAAGGTTTAATTCTAAAGGTAGTTGTATAATGGCGCCTGAGTGTGTAATACAGTGCTAAGCCAAACCAGCGAACGTCACTCCTTGTAACAATATTAAGCAGTGGGTTTTAAAGCTATATGTTTCGTATCAAACGCAACACAATGACCCGAGCATTAGTGCCAACCGCAGCTGTTGAAGTGGCAGTCACCAGGATACTCAGCGAAACCACCAGCTCTGGAAATTTCGTTGGAAAGATAGTAGCCACCATATCGGAGCGTGTGACTGTACTCGTCATATTTCATTCAGGTATTCTGCCTAACGGAAGTTCTTGGTATGTGATAAACCTCTTGACATGGGATAAACCACTTCCACATTTGGATCTCCATAGCCAATTTTTTTATATACAAATATTTCTTCCCTTGATGTTGTCCAGTATTTGATACCTTTTCCTTCTTCTTCTTCTTCTTCTTCTTCTTCTTCTTCTCTTTATTTTCACCATTCCTTCTTACATTAAACATTCCCTCCTCAAATAATGTCCAGTCCAGTTCATTTTTCTCCTTCTAATGATTTGCAACATAGTTCGTTGTTCTCCAAGTCATAATACCTCTTCTTCCCCTACGCGGTCTTCCAATATTTCACTTCTGTTCTCCTCAATATCCACATCCCTAGTGCCTCTCATCTTCTTTCGTCTTTCTTTCATACTGTTCAAGTTTCTGCACCATACAGCGCAATGCTCCAGATATAATACTCAGAACAAAAAATATGTCTCCAGTTCTATTCTAAAGTTTAGAAGAACAGAACAAGAAATATGTCTCCAGTTCAATTCTAAAGTTTGGAAGAACTGAACACAAAATTCGAGAGCCGGGGTAAAAAATTCTCGAGATCAGGGAAGAATTTGCTACAAGATTTCACTCGTTGGAGCAATACAGTAGAAGAGCGTACAGGAATGTTGGAGTGAAAATACGGACGAACTTGCCGTAAAGGTTTTTAGAGAGATCGGCGTGAATGTGAATTTGTCAGGCACTGATAGAAGTCACCGAGTGGGACCTAAATCTGTAGAGAAAACTCAGCCAACCACTGTCATATTCATACTTCACCGAACAAGGTAGGTAGTATTTTTCAATGAAAATAATATTCGCAAGGATGTCGGTTTCACCAGATTATCAGTTCTTAAGCATGGCTATTATTTGTTTCCATCAGAGCAACTATTGGACCTCAAGTATTAATACGTAGG
Organism: Anabrus simplex; assembly: GCF_040414725.1. Lineage (NCBI taxonomy): Eukaryota > Metazoa > Arthropoda > Insecta > Orthoptera > Tettigoniidae > Anabrus > Anabrus simplex. The sequence continues at coordinate 277,355,627 of NC_090271.1, forward strand.
TCGAGTCATAAGTCATGGCAACTTTTTTCTCGCGAACAGGAGACAACACGGAAAATCTATGATATGCATTTGGAAACGTACAGCGTGTATTTGCGTATGATGCCACTAGATGATGCCCCCAAGTTCAGTGCGTGAGTGAGAGCGTCACAAAATGGAAGTCAACGAGCAGGAGCAACGATCGTATATTAAAATAGCAGTTCTCCGCGGCGGAAATGCACGCCAATGCCATGCAGAGCTGCGGGAAGCATTAGGTGCGCATGCCATGCCCTATAGAACAGTGGCGAGGTGGGTGGAGACGTTCTGACGGGGTGGAGTATCAACTGCCGATTCGTCTCGCCCAGGCCGTTCAATGTCCATGGACAAAGATGTATCGCTGGCAACGCACAGCGGAAATCTTGGGTGATTATTTACAAGGTCTATAACCTGTCTAGATCTGTCCTTTGTACGTAGTCTTGTGTATTTGCTGTCCATACCACAATAAAATAATGTTTAGCAGTGACCTGCGTTCTGTCACTTTCCTACGAGAATCTCCTGAAGTCAGAATTTGTCTTCAGGCACTGTGCATAAGTACATGCCCTATGTTTCCAAAAGCATATATTAGATTTTCAGTGTTATCTCCTCTTCGCGAGGAAAAAAAAGAAGAGTTGCCATGACTTATGACTCGACCCTAGTATAATCATTAAGAAACCAAATGAGAGTAAAATTAGAATTGATCGGCTTAAAGACATTCCTGAGGAGAGAAACAGCAGGTAACTCAGTGCACGCCGACTGTGCGCTTTAAATTTCTAGATTAGTCCATATTGTATTTTCTCTATGTCGTTACGTTTTAGCTTAGAAGAGTTTGCTTAATATTATCACTTATTCTCGCTTAACTTAGTTAAAATTTCATAGCTTGGCAGCTATGTTAATTCTTACTCTCCAGGTAAGAGACCAACTCTCCTAACTTTCTAGAAAGTGTCTCCACTCATCTCACTCTCCCAGTCTACCGCCACCTTGTAGAGTAACACAGCTTGGTCCTGGCAGCAGCCCACAGGCATTTGCGGGAAACCTTCGTCCTCTCCCAACTAGAGACCCGCTACACACCAGTGTCTCCCTTCATCCAAATGTCTCCACATAGCACACATAAATGAACATTCTCTTTCTGCTCACTTCCCAGACGTAATTAATGTAACCTTCTAGTCTGAAAACCGACTCACCCAACTGGCCATTGCTAGGATATTCAAACTACTGAGCTTAACTTTTCTTCACAATAACAGGACACTAATTAAGTGCGGTGGAATACCCTCAATCGTTATAACTACTTTAAGCCGTAAATTATTTATATACTCAGGTAGCAAAGCTCATGGGCCGAAGGAAAATGATGCTGGTGAAATTACGCTTGAGGAAGTGGAAAGGATGGTAAATAAACTCCATTGTCATAAAGCAGCAGGAATAGATGAAATTAGACCTGAAATGGTGAAGTATAGTGGGAAGGCAGGGATGAAATGGCTTCATAGAGTAGTAAAATTAGCATGGAATGTTGGTAAGGTACCTTCAGATTGGACAAAAACAGTAATTGCACCTATCTATAAGCAAGTGAACAGGAAGGATTGCAACAACTATCGAGGTATCTCATTGATTAGTACACCAGGCAAAGTATTCACTAGCATCTTGGAAGGGAGAGTGCGAACAGTCGTTGAGAGGAAGTTGGATGATAACCAGTGTGGTTTCAGACCACAGAGAGGCTGTCAGGATTACATTTTCAGTATGCGCCAGGTAATTGAAGAATGCTACGAGAGGAATAGGCAGTTGTGTTTATGTTTCGTAGACCTAGAAAAAGCATATGACAGGGTACCGAGGGAAAAGATGTTCGCCATACTGGGGGACTATGGAATTAAAGATAGATTATTAAAATCAATCAAAGGCATTTATGTTGACAATTGGGCTTCAGTGAGAATTGATGGTAGAATGAGTTCTTGGTTCAGGATACATACAGGAGTTAGACAAGGCTGTAATCTTCCACCTTTGCTGTTCGTAGTTTACATGGATCATCTGCTGAAAGGTGTAAAATGGCAGGGAGGGATTCAGTTAGGTGGAAATGTAGTAAGCAGTCTGGCCTATGCTGACGACTTGGTCTTAATGGCAGATTGTGCCTAAAGCCTGCAGTCTAATATCTTGGAACTTGATAATAGGTGCAATGAGTATGGTATGAAAATTAGCCTCTCGAAGACTAAATTGTTGTCAGTAGGTAAGAAATTCAACAGAACTGAATGTCAGGTTGGTGATATAAAGCTAGAACAGCTCGATAATTCCAAGTATTTCGGTTGTGTGTTCTCCCAGGATGGTAACATAGTAAGTGAGATTGAATCAAGGTGTCGCAAAGCTAATGCAGTGAGCTCTCAGTTGCGATCAACAGTATTCTGTAAGAAGGAAGTCAGCTCCCAGGCGAAACTATCTTTACATCGGTCTGTTTTCAGACCAACTTTGCTTTACGGGAGCGAAAGCTGGTTGGACTCAGAATATCTTATTCATAAGTTAGAAGTAACAGACATGAAAGTAGCAAGAATGATTGCTGGTACAAACAGGTGGGAACAATGGCAGGTGGGTACTCGGAATGAGGAGATAAGGCTAATTTAGGAATGAACTCGATGTATGAAGTTCTACGCATAAACCGGCTTCGATGGTAGGGTCATGTGAGGCGAATGGAGGAGGTTAGTTTACCTAGGAGAATAATGGACTCTGTTATGGCGGGTAAGAGAAGTAGAGGTAGACCAAGACAACGATGGTTAGACTCGGTTTATAACGATTTAAAGATAAGAGGAATAGAACTAAATGAGGCCACATCACTAGTTGCAAATCGAGGATTGTGGCGACGTTTAGTAAATTCACAGAGGCTTGCAGACTGAACGCTGAAAGGCATAACAGTCTATAATGATAATGTATGTATGTATGTGTATGTAACCAGTACAACATCAGACAGGAGTTTACATCATTTGAACTAACCGTAGCCCACCAGAAATGCTCACTAGGCGTTGTTGACAAACCTCCTAATACAGGATAGGTATCTGGAAGACATAGAGGACACACTTTTAATATCTTTGCCGCAATACCAATATGAAATTACTATGGGTGACTTTAACACTGAGTTAGGAAAGAACCATATCACAGAAGCTCGTCATTTTTTGAACATGGCTATATCATGTGATATGTCTATATTAAAGATGTTTTCTATGCATCCTACTCTCACTACTCACACGACCAGATAGTCAATAACACCCACAAAGTGTCAGAACACGGACAGACATCTGTATAAGGAATTTCAGCTCATGACATAATTTACTTGACCTAATCTTTAAAATACGTCATTTCACTGGTGTACTATGTGACAAGGGAATTTCCACCCGCTTGAAAGTAAAAGTGTACGAATCCACGGTCCGACGAGTTTCATTCCATGGGTCGGAATACCGGCCTACAACTAAGAATCATGAGCAGGTTCATACATGGTATGGAGATGAAAATGTTATGTTGGTCATTGGGTCTTACAAGATTAGACCATCTCATAAATGAAAGAAATTTGTCCGAATTCGATTGGGAGTCGCACCTATCCCAGAGAAAATGCGAGAAACACAACTTACGTGGGAGGGTCATGTCGTCCGAAGCCCTGCACTCTCAATGATACAAAAAGCCTTCCAAATTGATCCTTGAGGTTCTCGAGCCAGAGATCGCCGCGGAAAGCAATGATTCCACTGTATCAACGAAGACATGCGTCTTGTAGGCATGACTGAAGCTGACTTCGTTGACCGCAGAAAGTGGAGGATGGCATGTTTTAAAGCAGACCCTGCACCAATGCGGGACTAAACGCTAGGAAAGAAGAAGAAGACACCTTTAAAAATCAGGAATACCAAACCAAAGACTGTGAGTTACAAAGACTTTTCAAAGATAGATTCGGAGTCCCATTGTGCCGCATACTGTCAGCCGACAATATTAGTGAATGAGAACTTGATTGGACTCCACGACCAACACGCTCCGCTAAATACAGTCCGGGCGGCAAGATCTCCTGCACCATGGCTTAAGCTGGAATTAAAAGAGCTAATGGCTTGGAGGGATGCAACCCATAAACAGTTTAAACAGCAAACGACTCAACGGCTCCAAAACAGAACACCCCCTAGCAGTGCTAGAATTAGACATGTACGCAACTCATTAAAACGCTACACAAGACCTGCCATGGCATGGAAGGAACATGACAATAGACAAGGACAGAAATTATTAATCTATTGAAACACCTCCAGACTAGCAAAATGTCTAACTCGTTGGCTGAATGGTCAGCGTACTGGCTTTCGGTTAAGAGGGTTCGATTCCCGGCCGGGTCGGGGATTTTAACCTTCATTGGTTAATTCCAATGGCTCGGGGGCTGGGTGTTTGTGCTGTCCCCAACATCCCTGCAACTCACACACCACACGTAACACTATCCTCTACCACAATAACACGCAGTTACCTACACATGGCAGATGCCGCCCACCCTCATCGGAGGGTCTGCCTTACAAGGGCTGCACCCGGCTAGAAATAGCCACAAGAAATAATAATAATAATAATTATTATTATTATTACTCGTAAAATAATTACTATACTTTACCCTTGTACCAGATACACGGGACACCGGGCGAGTTGGCCGTGCGCGTTGAGGCGCGCGGCTGTGAGCTTGCATCCGGGAGATAGTAGGTTCGAATCCCACTATCGGCAGCCCTGAAAATGGTTTTCCGTGGTTTCTCATTTTCACACCAGGCAAATGCTGGGGCTGTACCTTAATTAAGGCCACGGCCGCTTCCTTCCAACTCCTAGGCCTATCCTATCCCATCGTCGCCATAAGACCTATGTGTGTCGGTGCGACGTAAAGCCCCTAGCAAAAAAAAAAAGATACACGGGACAAAGCCGCGAAATAAAGAACACTCGCTAGCAACTACAACACTCGCGCCCAACAGAAAAAAATCCGCTTCTCTCATGCCATCCCATCACAAGTTGGACAATCTACCCTCAGAAACAAATCAAAGCCCAATGGGATCGACAATATAGGAAATAACTAATTAAATGAAAAATTGGCGTTATCCTTCCAGCATAATTATTATCTAATGACTTGCACATATAAGTCGCTATGGAAAGCTGCCTTTATCAACCCATTTCCCTTCCAGAAGATGTCAGTGATACCGTGCAGTAAGCATAGTATCAGCTCTTTCAAAGGAACTAGAATACGTCGTATACCAGAACTTTCCAACTATCTTCAGAAATATGGTATCCTTGAGGAATAGTACTGGCTTTCGCTTCAATCAAAGCACTACCATGGCATTACTTAATGTTTTAGCTCCTCTTTGCTTCAGTGAAGCTTTCGACTCTGTTGACACAGAAATTACTCAAGCTCCATCTCTCAACGAACAGTCTATTGTGGATGAGCTCATTTCTTCGCGAACGTCAGAAGCGTGTACAATGTAATTCTAATGAATATTCATTCTGGCGAACCTTACAGGCTGGGATCCCAAAGAGATATATTTTAGGACCTTTTCTATTCTATATTTATATAAACGATATCACTTCCTGAGTTCACAGATCCAGATACCACTTATACATGGACGATGCACAATTTTACTTACATTGTGAACCGGAAGGACTGCCTGAAGCAACATACACTTTCAACAAAGATTTCTCTAACTGGGTAGACCTGCATGGGCTGAAACTAGACGACGCAAAATCTCCAGCAATCGTAATTTCGCACCAGAAAATTTTCTTCAAACCCAACAGGCTAATAATGTGTCTATTCTAAAATTATACGTTAAAAATTGAATACCTTGAACCGGTGAAAGATCTAGGGCTAATCCTAGTTACACGCCTTTACTGGGCACAAAACATCGCGATTGTTTCCAGAAATGTAATTCAGATGTAAACTCGATGCGGAGATTCCGGAAGATGTTTTCTCGGGTGTTGAAAGAGCGGCTTGTCTGTACGTCAATGTTACCTCATTTTGACTATTGTGACTTATTTTACAATTACCTGACTGCCACTCTTGCTGACAAATCACAACGTGCTCAAAATGATTGTATGCGCTACGTAAGTGACCTTCAGTAGCATCAATCGCTCGAACATGCAATTCTCCTAAAATTTGCTTTATAGTCTTTTTGTTACAAGTCTCTTATATCATTTTGCCAACGTCCACGCGTGGTGGACAAATTCACATTCTATCCCTAACATTCGATTTATCCTGTTCATTTCCGAATCAAAAATATAGTCACACGAAAACACCTAAGAAACCGTTCTTAGCCACCCTTTTTTGCACTTGAATGCATTGCCTGCATTGATATGATTTACTGATTTGGTTTATCTGTAAGTATAGTTAATCAATTTCATGTATTTGGAAGTTAAATTTTTAAAACTTTAAAGCCATAATATCACTTACTACTTGCAATACAACCATATCAAAATTCTTAGTTCAGTTTTTCAAAAGTGTGGGCATTCGCAAGAATCCATACTGTTATCTAGCCGTCTTGGTCATTAAAGACACCGTCCAAATTGTTAGAAATTGCATCTATAGTAGTCCATACGAGAAGGACTAACTCGAGAAAACTCTTCATGGTGAAACATACATGTAAGGTTTATGGCATACTTTGTCAGATTTAGGCAGCCTATCATTGTAGGAAGTACAAATAAATAATAGCCCGTAACAAGTAACTACTAAGCTGCAAAGGATGTAGGCATAATACTAGTGCACTTCTAGCCTATGTTTCTAAAAGTATTTTTCTATTATTTAATTACTAACGGATGGATTATACCTTTTTACCAGATTCTTTGTACGGAATGGAGGTAAAAATTGAATTTTCTTATCAAGGGAATCAATCCTTTACGTACCAAACGATATGGGCAATTACCGGGGTAAGATCAAAAATAACTTATAGTTCAATTAAATACAGTAACAAAATTCTAATCATCAAATATGTATGCCATAATGTAAGGATATTTCTAGTTTATGTTTATATATATATATATCACGGTTTTTGATTTTTTTTTATTTTTTTTTTTGCTACTGGGTGTGGAAATGGGAAACCGCAGAAAACCATAGTCAGGGCTGCCGATGGTGGAATTTGAATCCGCCCCTTTTGTTTAATCACTACCATAGTGTGATTAGCGAACTCCTAGATTTAGAATGGGACACGTGAGAATAGACTGGAATTTGTTTACCGCTGAAACGTTTTGTTTCCAATCAATATCCTGCTAACTAACGCGTGCAAACTAGACTGTTTTTATCCGTCTAATTGCCAGCCTGAAGCTATGTTCCTGGAACCAATGTGTTCCGTCCGATTTGGCCAATATTCAAACTGTAACAAACGCCTGAAAAGGCGTATAATTTACGGCTCTCTAAAACGAGTGTTCAATAAGAGTTGTAACAATAGCAACTGTCTGTCACGTGGGACTGGTGTACACAATGCCTCATATCATTCATGGGTCTGCATAGAGCTCCTCAATTAATCATGGCGCTGCCTACTTGCTGCGCTGCCAACAAAGTGGCAACATTGTCGACGAAAACGGGGGAAATTGATTCTACATCAAGAGGAAGAATAATAATTGCAGGCGAATTTCACCTAGCATGTCTAACATGGAAGTAAAAGATTAATGAATGTTAGACTTCAAATGGTTGGCGTTATTCTACAGATTTCATAACAGAGAGAAATAAATACTCATATGCACATAAAGCTAATTGTCTAGTTCATCAGAGGAGTTCATTAAATCCCAGTTATGAAACAAATCCTGTTCTTGTATAAATGAGCAATTATATTATGAGACACCGATATACTATCAGTTCACACAGAGAAAATATTGAAATGTATTCGGGCATTTATGAACTAAAGGAGCTATATATCCTCCTGCTTTTAATTTGAATACACCATGACTGTTACATGGTATTTAAAATATGAACACAAAACAAAATTTATTTCTTCAAAATTATAATTGCGTAAACTTAAACATATATGGGTATAATGCAAACAGAATAATATACCGGGTGAGTACACTGCGCCTGACTTTTCCTCCTGACAGGTGGAAAACAAGGAAAAGCCAGAGAGGAATTCCAAGTTTTACGGGAAATAATAAAGATAAGGGATCAGCAGCCACAACATTTATTATAATCTTTAAGAAAATAATAAATAATTTGAATGATTTAAACAATGATTAAACTTGAAAATCAGGTAGCGTATACATGTCCTTGAGCCAAAGCGGCCACCGGCTGTGCACATAAATGTAAATATATATTGAAGCTGACAAAATTCAGAATATCTGAAAATTATATTAACTTGGAAGGCTGGTCCAAGCCAGACCAATATTGAAATTTTACAGCATAACTAGATATTAAAGACATCAAAAATGACAAAGTTAAATATAAAAGTGGTTTCCGTAAACAATAGATTAACAAAGGCTCGAAATTTAACGACGAACTTGAAGCCAGACTTGCAACATTAACTTCTCCACCAGGGAGATAACAATTGAAAGAAATGGTTGCCAAACATTAAACTGTTAAATAAACAGTCCAACACTGCAGTGCTATAGACAAATCTTCGAAGGCAAACCAGTTGAGTAAAAAATGTCGTCTTCCAGAAACAGACATTCTGACAAAAACGTAGATTAAATTATTCATAAGAGTAAGGCACGAATTTGTGCAGAATGCTAAGTCCAGGCTGGCATTAATGGAATTCAGTAAAATAGAAGTGCTGGACAGGCCAGCTGCAGTAATGTTGAGAGTGCTCGGCTTGACAAGCTTTAGTTCAAACAGGTGAGCAAGCCCAGGTCAACGGCCCCAAGCAAGGCGAAATGAAATGCATGTCGTCAAAATGCCGCCTGCAAACGCGCGACCAAAATATCAGCCTGGACGAGAAGTCAGTATAGACGCCGCCGGGTAGCGGCAATTAAGGTGAGCTGCTCGTTGAGAGTGAGGAGCCGAATCCTGGAGAACATGATGAGTGGCAGTCCTTAAGAATCGCTGCAGAAGGTTCCAGATCCGACATAAAGTAGCGCTGTAAGACTAACAGTAGTAATTACTAAAATGTACATAAAAAACCTTATCAAAAATTACAAAATAACGAGAAAAGGGAAGTCCAGGAAGAATATTAATAATTTTCAATTAATTAATTAATAATATAACAAAGGAAAAGAGAAAAAACCAGAAATGACCAATGAAAAAGTAGAAAGACGCGGAAGAATACATTCTCGGTACCAACTGGAAACAAGTTGCCGATGACGCAAACAGTCATGTCAAGGTAATGTAACCAATCAACAGGCGACAAAATATTTACGTAATTCAGCGGAGCGAGAGAAAGAAAATAGGCAGTGTTCGTATAACCTGTGACATGATTGCACGTCAAAGGGAACTTATAATAAATCAACGAAAAGTAACCAAACCTAAAACAATTAAAGTAAGAGCAACATCAAACTTAAATTCAGACAAGTAGGAGAGGTACCGAAAATAGTGAAAATTGCCAACAAATCGTACGTTCATGGCATCCCAACGAACGTCACTGGTGGTGTCATGGTGGATTTTCCTTTGCCGTACACCAAGCAACAGTCGTCCTTAATCACTTACTGCACAATCACCTTCGTAAAAACATGTGTGAGACAGGTATTTACACCATGCATCAAACTGGCATACGGTTATGTAAAAATTGCGTGCCAATTATAAGCTTTCAGTGGGATGTGAAATGAACGCTAAAAAGCGATGACGTACTGATAGAAAACGTGCATGAGTTCCTGAAACGGAAGTAGTTGCGCATCTAGTATGCTTTCCGGTGAACTCCCGGCTGGAGTCGCCGTGATGTCATGGCTTAAGTGGGATGCTGCTAATGCAACTGCGGTTGGTAGGTGGATTGGAATCTCACGTAAGCCTAATTTTATTTTCCACCTCGAGATTCATCCACAAAGCGAATGTATCCGAATAACCTCACGTCGCAGGTTATTTATTTATGTATGTATTTATTTCCTCTTCTTGTCCGTTTCACCCTCTTTGGGGTACGATAGACCTATCAACGGTTAGTGAGTTCTGTCCTCCCAGTACTTTTGCATTCTTTCAAACCTTGCCTTCCTCTCTTCTTCAGAAATTCTGTATAGCCGTTTGGGCTTCACCCCGTCCTCAAACCTCTTTATTTTATCTTTGGTTATTTTCTTCGCAGATCCATCTACAAGCATCTCTTCTCTAATTAGGAATTCTCGTAGGTCCTTTTCAGTTTCCTTAAACCAGTTTGGCTTGGTTTTCTTGTTGCAGAGATAGTCGAAGATAATTTTAGTTATCCTTTTCGGGTCCATTCTTAGGATGTGGCCATAGAAGTCAATTCTCCTTTTCCTTATTGTGTCGGAAATCCTTTTTGATTTCCTATACAGGGTTTCATTGCCGATGTGTGAAAGTTCGTTATTATAGAATTTGGGGCCTAGAATGTTTCGTAGTTTTTTAATTTCCTTTATCTCCAACTTTTCCATTGGACCATGTGTAGTTATCAACAGCGTTTCTGCAGCATAAAGGGCTTCAGGCTTGACTACTGTATTATAATGTCTCATCTTGGAATTCCAGGAGAGGAATTTTTTTGTTATAGGTGTCTTTCATAAGCTGGAAGGCTGTTTCTATTTTCGTTCGTCAAGATTCCATTGCTTTCTTCTCAAGAGCATTCCAACTGATCCATCCACCAAGGTATTTGAAATCTGTGATGATCTCTATTTTTTGTTCCCCCACTTTCAAATATTTTGGACATTCTTAAAGTTGGTTATTATTTTGCTCTTTCCAAAGGCGATTTTGAGACCTGTCTTCTCTGCTTGCTTCAGTAGTTCGAAGGACTGCTCCTTGGCTTCCTGCCACGTCTCAGCTAGTAAGGCCATGTCGTCTGCAAAAGCTAAACATTTGATCTTGATACCCCAGTCGAATTCCACCACTGGTTGTCTTATCCCATTCTCTGACTACTTCAAGGCACAATTGAACAGTTTGGAGGACAGTCCGTCACCCTGTCGGACACCAGTTTTGATCTAAAAGGGATCCGACAATTCTCCCATGAATTTGACTTTGGAAAATGTATTAGTGAGAGTTTTCCTAATGAGGTTTGTTGTTTTGTTGTCTAGACCAAAATTATTTCACTAACGAAAGGAGACTTTCCCGGTCTAGTGAGTCATTCGCCTTTTGAAAGTCAATGAAGGTGATGACGTATGTTTTTGCCCTACATTTCTGGTATGTTATGAGATTCTTAAGGTTTGTTCCGGACAGGATCTCCCCTTTCAGAATCCCACTTGATATTCTCCCAATTGATAACCTAACTGTGATTCTGTCCTATTACGTAAGGCCTTTCAGAATATCTTACATGTAATATCCAAAAGTGATATGCCTCCACAGTTGTTGGGGTTCATTTTATCCCCCTTCTTGTGGATTGGGTGGATAAGGGCCATCTTCCATTCTTCTAGAATTCTTTCTTTGACCCAGATTTCTTCAAAAAATTTGTAGGGACTCTATTGCTTCCTTGTTGGCATTCTTCCAAAGTTCGGGTGTGATCAGGTTTTCTCCCGATGCTTTCTTGTTTTTAAGGCTCGAAATGATATTTTCTAGTTCCTCGAAGGTTGGCAGCTGTGAGTCGGGACTGGTATTTGTTGCGACGTTAAATGTCATTTTTTCTACTGGCGTTTCATAGTTGAGGATATTTTCAAAGTAATCGGTTAGTATCCTGCAGTTATCAGTGTTGTTATGTGCTATATTTCCATTCTTGTCCCCTAACTGTAGAGTCGGTGGCTTGTACTTCGTTGTTCTCTGTTTAAAGGTTTTGTAGAAACTACTGGTCTTGTTTTTAGTAAAGTCCTCATCTATTTTAATAAGCATCTTGTTTTCGTAAGCCTTTTTAATTGTTTTGAATTTTTTATCGACCATCTTTCTGATATTCAAGAAATTTTATCTATTGCTTTCCGTTCGTTGCGACTGCCATTTGTGTCATGCTTCCTTTCTTTGTTTCAATAGGTCGTCACATTCTTCCGACCACCAAGTATGTTTTTAACTTTTGTTATAGGGGCAAAATTTTCGGTTTTGATAATAAGTTCCGTTTTATTTGATCCCAATTTTGTTTGTGTATATCCTTTGACGCAAGATGGTATTCTTTTGAATTTAATACTTTCTCCGGGTCATATCGTTTGTTTGTGTGTTTAAGAAACTTGTCTCTCGATTTGGGGATGATTTTGATCTTCAACATGTAATGGTTCCAGTCTAAATTAGCTCCCCTGAGGACTTTGACATTTTGTATCTCCCTATTGAACTTTCGTCTAATAGCCAGATGGTCCAGTTGAAATTCACCCAATTTAGGATTTGGTGGGATCCACGTTTTTTGTTTTCTAGGAACTTTTTAAAATCTGTGGATTTCAGTATCATACCGTGGGCTTAGCACTACTCTATAAGTCTGACACCATTTTGATCGGTCCTTTTATGCGCTGGGTATTTCTCGACTACACGTCGATACTTTCTCTCCTTCCCTATCTGGGCGTTGAAGTCACCCACTAGTATGATGTGTTTTTCAGATACCCTTTGGATGATATCGTCCAACTGATCCCAAAACAGTTCCACTTTCTCCTTGTTCTGTCTGTTGTCCTCATTTATGGGGGCATGTGCATTCACAATAGCGTATATTCTATTGGTAGATTTGAAAACCAAAGTTGATAGTCTTTCAGATTGGGACTCAAACTGGACTATGGAATGCAGGACATTCTTGTTTATTATGAAGCCAGTTCCTAGGTGTGGCATGCCTTTCATGACTCTTTGACCAACTTTTCCCTTGTATATCCTGAACCCTTCAGAGTAAAAGTTATTTTCATCTATATATCCGGTCTCCTGAAGTGCTCTTATGATAATTCGATGATTTCTGATAGTGTCTGTAAGGTGTTTTGACTTTCCAGTTTTAAGAAGAGAATTAGCATTGAAGGTGGCTATGAAATTCGGGTATTTGCATTTGATTTTGTTTGAGGTTCCAAGACGCTCCGTCTCGTCTATGTGCAACGCTGCAGACTCGCCTGAATACGAATGTCTGCTTGTGCATAACGGTGCACCTGAGGTCATTTGTTTCACATTGCACTTTCCCATGAACGATAAACATGAGTTTGGGGTAACTACTTGAGTCACCAGTTTACAACCAAGGTTGTGAACCCCGGAGGTTTCTTCCAGCCGCCCCTAACCTGGGGTACAGACGCTGACCTAAGGCCGCCCATTTATTTATTTATTTATTTATTTATTTATTTATTTATTTATTTATTTATTTATTTATTTATTTATTTATTGTCGTCTGTGTGGAAACTTTCAATGCTACAGGCGCTGTGCTTTATGTGGGTTCTGTCTTGATGCACCGTAGATGAGAAGCATGTCAACATACGCATCTGTTGAATACATAGCGAAGAAATGACCAGCACTGCTACGCTACACTAAGTGTCATGCCAGTACACATTGAACACGCATGCTGCATGATATTGGTCGGACTTGGCACGAATGCCGATGTATTTGATCCTCAATGCTTAAAATGAGAATACAAATAATTAGCGTTCGTGGGATTTGAAGCCACTTCCAACGCAGCGTGGGCTAGCACGTCTGTGTTTAGTCCATGGCGTCACGGTAACTACCGCCTCGACATTATCATAAAGCGTACTTGGTGTAAAACTACTTTCCGCTTCAGAAAAAGACACGTTTTCTATCAGTATGCCATCGATTCTAGCGTTAATTACATATCCAATCGACGTAGGTTTTACATAATCACACCACTGTTTAATGCATTGTTTAAGTACCTATCGCATACATGTTTTAGCAAAAGTCTTGGTACGATAACGCTACAAAGTGCTTTAAAGGCGACTATACAGTAGCTTTGTATACGGCAAAGGAGAATCGACCATCCCACCACTGACGTTTGTGGGATGCCTAACAACGGAAACGTCGAGTGCAGCGGAATCGCCTGGTATTGTTACTTTCATCAAAGTATCCTCGTATGGATTTAACACGAGGCATGCGGTCAATCAGTTTGTGTAGGTATTTTGGGGCTATATTAATCCACACATCCATAATAACGTTAAAGAGATGCTCCCCGGTAAGTATATGAACTTCCCTGATACGTCTGTCCACTTCAGCCCACACCTTTGCAATGGGATTACAATCCGGACTTTGGAACGGCCAGACCGTATCTTTCATTACTTTCTGTTTTTCTTTGGTCCAATGTACTTCTTACGGAACGTTGGCCGATGTTCTGGGCCATTATCTTCTTGTAACGTGAACCCTTTCTCTTGTGAGCGCAATTGACGTGGTATTGTACAACTATGTTACTGAAATATGCGATGGTAGTGCTTCTGATCCACACATCCATCTATTTTCACAATGTCTCCAAATCTATCTCCTGAAAAACACCCCCAAACCATAGCAGAACCCCCAACGTGTTAACTGTAGATAGAACGCACTGCTGGGCCACCTAATCTTCTCCACATCAGCGAACAAATATCCTCCTTCTGGTTCCAATAATCTCGAACTTCGAGTCATCTGTGAATAACACTTTCTTCCACTCTTTGTGAGTCCAATTACGATGTTTTCTAGCTCATTCGAGTCTCTTCTTTTTACTTATGGATTTCAGAAGGGGTTTTCTAGCTGCCGCACATCCTTTCCAGCCGGCTCCAATCAGTCTCCTTTTACTGTTGAAACAGTTATTTGTTTTATGTTTCTTGTTCATTTCTACCAATTCTGCGCGAATTACTTTTGCTATTCTGAATACATTCCTCTTAGTAGTAATTCATCATCACTTTTAGTTACTTTACGAGGTTGTCCTGGGCGTGGTCTCTCCTTATTACTACCTGTTGTCGTGTGAACGGTGTACTACACTCTCCCCTTATAGACACGCTACATTGTTCAGTAAATTGACGAATTGTCTAAGTGCTAAAATTGCAGTACTTTCTCTATGGATATCCTCACTCTTGGAGTCATAACAACGATGTGCACATTGTTGGCTCTTACTAAGGAGCCGAAAATCAGGAACCAACTATTATGCACTAGCAAATGTACCGGGCTTCGCTACGGTATTCTACATTGTATACGGATATTGAAATATATTATGGCAGGTCCACTTGTCTACTGCAATTCACAAAAGAGTTGGGAATTTTCATTTAACGGCAGCCCCCATTGCCTACTGCGTGGCCACAATCGATTTGGGGAGTTTTCGCTACAATGGCAGGCCCCATTTCCTACTTTCAGATAGTTTGCAGTTGAGGAACTTATATTATATTGGCAGGCAACTTCGCTACTGCCAGTCAAAATTTAGTTGTGTTATTATCACTATAATGACAGACCCATTTTCCTAATGCCAGTCAGCTTACTGCCAGTCTCACCGACTTGGTGAGTTTCCATTATAATAGCAGGCCGCTATGCCTAACTTCAGCCACATTTTAGATGGGTAAATTTGTTTATAATGGGAGGCTCCCTCGCCAACTGACAAACAGAATCGGGTAAAGCAGTTTTGAAAATATTGCACGCTCCGTTGCCTTCTGCTTGTAAAATCAAGAAGGGAATTATTCATTAAAATGGTGCACAGGAGTTGGAGAAGGACCCTATTCCTACCGCCAGTCAAAGTCGATGTGGGGGTTACTGAGTACAATAGCAGACGCCCTCCTGCTGACAGTCGCTATCGATTTGTAAAGTATTAATTACAATGGCAGATACACCCCTTATAGATTGCTACAAATAGACTTCAATGAATAAATATAGATCGACATACGGAAGCATATGCATGTTCACCTTTATTTACAGAATAACTGCTGCTAAACCGTACATCATATCGAAAAACGGATTTACAATAAGACGCCTCTGGCCTCATTCAGTGATCTAAATGGCTGGTCCTATGTTATGTTCTCGTAGCTCATCTACTTAAAGGTAGGATTGTTTTAGAATCGTTGAATAGGGTGAATTTGTGAAAGGTTTTCACACAGCGAGTTACTTTTCAGATACTTATGTGACAGCTTCAAACATAGAATTTGGCTCACATATGGCTACTGAGTGGGCCAATATTCGTGTAGAATTTGTTGATCCTATCTTTAAAGTGATTCAAACCATCAATTACACGTGTACAAAGTGAAAAATTTAGGTACAATTCAGAAATAGAGCCACATTTAGCGTATACGGGATAGAGATACGATTAAATGTCATAGGACCAAAGCTGTAGATCACTCCAAATTGAACTGAGATTGCGCCATTCGTTTTGTGATACGACTTACCGTTTAGCTACCAAATACCTCGAAAGGAAGGTCTGCACCGTCATTAAAATTGCCCCTATATTTCGATATTTTTTGGGGGTAAGAAAAAAATTTTTTTAAACATCTCGTAATTTTTTCGTAGGTTACAGGCTAAAATGTATAATTTGCCAAATTTAAATTTTCTACCTCATCTGGCAGATTGTGCCGCCATCTTGATCTGGAGGAGAGGGTTAAAAATTCGAACTTTCAGGAATTTTTTAAGCCCATGGGACCTATAGGAGATCGTTTTGGAAAAATATATCCGACTGCGTTCTTATGTAAAATCTGAAACTCCCAGCGTGCCCCCTCAGAAAATTTTGAGAATTATAGATTTTTCTAGGGATCCAGAAGTCTGGTATCAAGTTTTAAGTTTCTAAGGTGCCTGTAAGTGTCTCATTAATTCACGTCTGTTTTTCATTTTTATACCTTAATTTATATGTATATATAGGTCACTCCAAACTGACTTCCAATTATTAATATGGATTATATTTCACCCCCTTTCCTAGTCGTGCTAGGGGCGTCTTACTCCCAGAGTATATTTTCCCGGTAGTTAGCCATGCTTGTAAACATTTTGGTTGATAGCCACGCTGGAACATTCTTACGTGCATTATCTCGCTCATTTTGGACAATTTATTTTTTCAACCTTTCTCACCCCTATGCCAAAGGGGGCTGAACTTGTTTTTTAAAATATCCGGAATGTTAATGTTCATCTCAGAGGCCCAGAAAGGTATGGATTCGACACTATTTTCGATTATTTTGGAATCTCACTCACCCTCCCCCCCAACCTAAATGTGGCTAAACTTTGAGATTAAAAAACCGGTAGTGTTACCATTCATCTCAGCGACCGCGAAAACTGTGGATTCGACACTATTTTCGATTACTTTTGTATCTCAATAACCCTCAACCCCACCCAAAAGGGGAGCTGAACTTTGACATTTAAAAGCCCCCATCTAGCGGCGAGGATAAGAATTGTGCCGGCTGCCGAAGCCCGTCGCACTCCTCTGGGGCAATGATTAATGAATGACAGATGAAATGAAATGATATTGGAGAGTGTTGCTGGAATGAAATATGACAGGGGAAAACCGAAGTACCCGGAGAAAAACCTGTCCCGCCTCCGCTTTGTCCAGCACAAATCTCACATGGAGTGACCGGGATTTCAACCACGGAACCCAGCGGTGAGAGGCCGGCGCGCTGCCGCCTGAGCCACGGAGGCTAGTTTTACTCGTCTTAACTATTATAATTTATGTCTCACTTTAAGTTTATGATTTTGACTGATGATGGTCTCTATCATTACCGAAACTAGTTTCAAATGTATGTAACTTTTTAGATCACAATAAATTAGTATTGAATAGGTGGAAAACTTTTAGCTCTTGTTTTACATTTTATTAATTGCTAGAGTCAAACTCATTGTAAACTATAAATGGTATCATCATTTTTAAAATAACCTCGTATATTTTTAACATTTAAGTGATTTCCTTTCATGTAACTTCAAAGCAAAATACAATACAAAAGTGCGGCTTACGTATGTTATAATCAGTGTTCGACAGACTAAAATCTTTTAAGGTTATGTTAACTGAATCGATACAGATAAGTGACTTCCTTCTTAAAAATGTATTTCCTTGCTGTGCTATAAATTTAATGGAGATAAAGACAACCTGAATCTCAGTGGTTATGATTTCTCACTCAACGAGGAAAAACAAACAAAACCCATTGCAATACAGCCCTGACTGGCCTTGGCCTACTAAGAGATATTTGCTCAGCCCGAAGAGCTAAAGATTACGAGGTGAATCCTGTTCACTGCGACGAATCCTCTTGGCCGTTGTTCTAGGTTTTTTAGACCGGGCTAACAAGAAGAAGAAAATTATAATTTCGGAATGATGACCCCTTCAACAGAGAATATTTTATAACGAACTTTTTACCAAACAAGGCCTAAAGACTGACCTCCTGGTTACAGACAGAACTAGGAAGAAAGGCCAAGTTAAATTTATTAGATGTATCTTGAAAACTGAAGTCGTTGTGACATTAACATACTTACATAATAGATCTTCATTATAGACCATAAGCCTGTGTGAATTCGTTAAACGCCACCACAATCCTCTATTTGTAAGTACTAGTGTGGCCTCCTTTAGTTCTGTACATCATATTTTTAAATCGTTAGAAACCGACTCGAACCATCGTCCTCTTGGTCTCCCTGTACTTCTCTTACCCACCATAATACAGTCATTATTCTATTAGGTAACCTATTCTCCTCCATTCACCTCACATGACCTCACCACCGAAGCCGGCTTATTTTTACAGCTTCTTCCATTGAGTTTATTCCTAACTTAGCCCTATTTTCTCATTCCGATTATCTTGTTGCCATTGTTCCCACCTTCTTTACCAGCAAAGTTGCTGCGAACTTTACTTTCACCGAGCAGAGCAGGTTGTGCTAACGGCTTTACCACGGTTTTTCAGCTCTGATATCTACACGTAGTGAATATATTATATGTCGGTTAGTTTCCCTTTCTCTTCTAATCTTCAATAAGATAATGATAGTTACTTTACTTACGCTATGTTGCGTATTTTCTATGTGGGGTTTAGGCCATCCAGTACGCTGTGTACTTTTATGAAACGCAAGGGCAACACTTGATCAGGTTTACCGACACTTTAAACTCATTGCAGTCAATTGATTCTTGTTTCCCCGCAACATCCGTTGGTATTACATATTCATGACCTCCGAGCTGGGTTGCACACGACTGGTGCTAGAATCACCATCATGTGGTTACCGAGGCTCACGAAAATAGAAACTAAATAACAGACCAGGTTGTAGAAGAGGCATTGTCGTCAAGTTCAGTGCAATTATCTGCTCTTCGTTGAGCCAAGCACCTTTCTAACTTTCTAGGTACTAGAGGGTTTAAGTGTACAGTGAAGGTAGTGAAACAGGTAAGAACGTTGTTGTTGCAGTCTCCTTCCAGTCATCACAGGCCTGGTTTCTTCAACTCTGTATTAAATTCTACTTAAAAATGTTAACTAACAATTGATATTAATTTAACACTTCGGTTGAAAGTGCCCTGTTTCACAAACAATGTCCAATATTAGTAACGAAACAATTGTGAAATACAAATCAATTCGTTTCCGTGAGATTTCTGAATGCGTTTGGTGAGTGACTTTTGTTTCTTTATATAAAGCGCACCTAGCGGTGTATTGAAACTATTTTGTCACACATGGTTGACAATCTTATAGATTTTGGTTACCGGAGAAAGCTAAGACGTAAACATGTCAAATAAGAGGCAAGAAAAGAGTTCTTGTGATGAATGTGAGACCATTGTTATATATTTAATTTGAAAGTATGAGAGTGTTCTTGAAAAATGAAAGAATGGATTGTCATATCACAACATACAATACATTCTTATATGAGTAGAATATAAGGCTCCTACATCACTGGAAAAGTGTGGTAACTGATATGTCTTGAATGGATTTCGGCCATTCTTCTACTGCGTGGAAAATAATGCAATGCATTGTTAATGCACCAATGGCTGCAGGAATTCTTCACAGAATTCTACACAGTATTGTCTTGCACTCATGAACATAGACGCCTACAATTCCATGAAAAGTGTTTGAAGCATAATAACTAAGAACTACAAGCAGCTGCTGCAGCGCAGACACTGATAATTTCAATCTGTGGGAAACTTTAAACTATTTTCAATTTCTTCTGGTTCCGTCTTCAATATAGCTTTCGTAATTAGATATCGTTGTAGAAAATGTCCTTCTGACAACTCTAAAACCTGGTTTATCTTAGTATGGGTCGTCCTTTGCCTTTTTCAGTTATAAATAGTCTTCATAAAGCACTAAAGCTTCAACATAGTCTTCTGCATGCTTCCATTTTGAAGTTTTAATAGCTGTTAAGAGGTTCATCGAAAGTGGGGTAGCAACCCTTCGGAAGTTGCAAGAGCGGCAGTCTGGATGATTGACTGATACGCCTTGTAATAATACTCAACATGGCTTAGCTGTGTTGATACTGCTACACGGCTGCAAGCAACGGGAAACTACAGCCGTAACTAAGTCCCGAAGACATGCAGCTCTCTCTGTATGAATGATGTACTGATGATGGCTTCCTCCCGGGTAAAATATTCCAAAGGTAAACTGGTCCTCCATTCGTATCTCCGGGTGGGGACTACACGAGAGGGGGCGATCATCAGGAAGATGGATACTGACATTCTGCGAGTCGGGGCGTGGAATGTTAGAAGTTTGAATCGTTGCGGTAGGTTAGAGAATCTGAAAATGTAGATGGATAACTAAAGTTATATGTAGTTGGTATAAATGAATTACGCTGGCAGGAAGAACAGGACTTCTGGTCAGGCGATTACCGAATTATCAACACAAAATCATACAGAGGAAATGCAGGAGTTGGTTTAATAATGAATAAGAAAATAGGGCAGCGGGTAAACTACTACGACTAACATAGTAAAAGAATTATTGTCGTCAAGATAGATACCAAACCAATGCCCATCACAATAGTGCAGGTCTATAAGCCTATTAGTTCAGCGGATGATGAGGAAATAGAAAGAATATATGAAGAGATAGAAGATTTAATACAATATGTAAAAGGTGACGAGAATCTAATTGTGATGGGAGACTGGAATGCAGTGGTAGGCCAAGGAAGACAAGGTAATACAGTAGGAGAATTCGGATTTGGACAAAGGAACGAAAGAGGAAGTCGGCTGGTTGAATTCTGCACTGATCATAATTTAGTCCTTGCCAATACTTGGTTCAAACACCACAAACGCCGGCTATATACGTGGACGAGACCTGGAGATACTGGAAGGTATCAAATATATTGCATTATTATTAGGCAGAGATTCAGAAACCAGGTGTTGGATTGAAAAACTTTCCCAGGAGCTGACGTGGACTCTGACCACAATTTGTTGGTCATGAAACGACATCTGAAATTGAAGAAATTGAAGAAAGGAAAGAATGAAAAAAAGATTTGATCTAGACAAGTTGAAAGAAAAGAGTGTGAGGGATTATTTCAAGGAACATGATGCACAAAGGCTAAATGAAAAGGCTGAAGGAAACACAATAGATGAAGAGTGAATAGTCATGAAAAATGAAGTCAGTAGAGCTGCTGAAGAAATGTTAAGAAGGAAGAAAAGATCAACTAAGAATCAGTGGATAACTCAGGAGATACTACACCTGATTGAAGAAAGACGAAAATACAGGAATGCTAGAAATGAAGAGGGCAGAAAAGAATACAGGCGATTAAAGAATCTAGTGGATAGAAAGTGTAAGGTAGCTAAGGAAGACTGGCTGAAGGAGAAGTGCAAGGATGTCGAAGGTTGTACGGTCCTAGGAAAGGTAGATGCTGCATACAGGAAAAGCAAGGAAACTTTGGAGAAAGGAAATCTAGATGTATGAATATTTAAGAGCTCAGATGGAAGGCCACTTCTAGAGAAACAAGACAAAGCAGAAAGATGGCAAGAACATATACAACAGTTGTATCAAGGTAAAGATGTAGATAATTTCGTTCTGGAACAAGAAGAGGCTGTTGATGCCGATGAAATGAAAGACCCAATTTTGAGGTCAGATTTTGACATAGCTGTGAGCGACCTAAATAGGAACAAGGCACCTGAAATTGATGACATTCCCTCTGAATTACTGACTGCCTTAGAAGAAACCATCATGGCAAGGTTATTCAATTTAGTGTGTAAGATGTATGAGACAGGAGAAGTCCCATCCGATATTCAGCAGAATGTTATTATACCTATTCCCAAGAAAGCCGGTGCTGACAGGTGTGAAAACTACCGCACCATTAGTTTGTTATCTCATGCCTGCAAAATTTTAACACGTATTACTTACAGAAGAATGGAAAAACAAGTTGAAGCTGAGATGGGAGAAGATCAATTTGGCTTCAGAAGAAATGTAGGAACGCGTGAAGCAATCTTAAACTTTACGTCTGATCGAATCAAGAAGGACAATCCCACACACATGGCATTCGTAGATCTAGAAAAAGCATTCGATAATTTTGATTGGACCAAGCTATATAAGATTCTGAAGGTGATTGGGATCAGATACCGAGAACGAAGAATTATTTACAATCTGTATAAAAATCAGTCTACAGTCATAAGAATCGAGGGCGTTGAAAGAGGGGCAGCAATCTAGAAAGGAGTGAGGCAAGGCTGCAGTTTGTCCCCCCTCCTTTTCAATGTTTACATAGAACAGGCAGTAAAAAAATCAAAACCTTGAGATTTGGCGATGATATTGTTATTTCATCTGAGATTGGACAAATTCTCGAGAAGCTGCTGAATGGTGTAGACAAAGTCTTGGGTACGGAGTACAAGATGAAAATAAATAAGTCCAAAACAAAAGTAATGGAGTGCAGTCGAACGAAGGCAGGTATTGCAGGAAATGTTAGATTAGATAATGAAGTCTCAAAGGAATTAGATGAATATTTTTACTTGGGTAGTAAAATAACTAACGATGGCAGAAGTAAGGAGGACATAAAATGCAGATTAGCACAAGCAAGGAAGAGCTTTCTTAAGAAAAGAAATCTGCTCACTTCAAACATTATATAGGAATTAGCAAGGTGTTTTTTAAGATTTTCGTGTGGAGCGTGGCATTGTATAGAAGTGAAACATGGACGATAACTAGCTCAGAATGAAAGAGAATAGAAGCTTTTGAAATGTGGTGTTACAGAAGAATGCTGAAGGTGAGATGGATAAATCGAATCACGAATGAAGAGACACTGAATCGAATTGGTGAGAGGAGATCGATTTGGCTAAATTTGACGAGAAGAAGAGATAGAATGATAGGACACATCTTAAGAAACCCAGGACTTGTTCAGTGGGTTTTTAAAGGAATTGTAGGTGGTAAGAACGGTAGGAGTAGACCAAGGTATGAATATGACAAGCAGATTAGAGCAGATGTAGGAGTCAATAGTTAAATAGAAATGAAAGGGTTAACTCAGGATAGGGTGGCATGGAGGGCTGCATCAAACCAGTCTATGGTCTGATGACTCAAACACAAGAGGTCTATGACAGGGCTGCTGAAGTCTTCATTTAACACACGTATTAACAATTTTTTTGAGATAACAGTTATTTATGAGACGACCATTTTGTTAAGTTATGTGTTAAGTATTCTTAACAGCGGTATTAACACTTAACATTCGTTGAAGAAACTGAACTGCGGGGTGAGGACATCGTGTTAAGCAGCTTGAGGAAAATCGATGAAAAATGTATATCCACTCTTTTATTTCCATTGAAAGGGAAACCCCATATACTGGCACAGTGCGCGAGGTTACTAGGAACTGAAGCGAGCGCATGGTGCGATTATCACTCACTCCTGAAATAAACGAAGAACATAATTTTTTAGTATAGTTTTAGATTTAATTGGTTAATTAAAGCTTTATGTATTTATTTTCATAAGAATTATTGTATATTTACAATATTTTAGTTTTAAATGTAGGTTATTCTACCCTGTTTATATTATGAACATGTCTTTCACGTGCGATTGTTTTACGCATTTCGGCCAATTTATAGTGTCTTCAGTGAAAAATAAATTCCATACTCCCATTGCCGTACTATTATAATGTTATTGTTTTCACGTACCACTAACTACTTTTACGGTTTCCGGAGACGCTGAGGTGCCGGAATTTAGTCCCGTAGAAGTTCTTTTACCGACGCTAGGCTGATGTATTTCAGCACCTTCAAATACACCGGACTAAACTAGGATCGAACTTGCCAAGTTTGCGTCAGAAAGCGAGTGCCTTAACCGTCGGACCCACTCAGCCCGGCTCCCAATTTACAATTCGTGCTTGTCATTGTCCTTGGTAGATGTCTCACGGGAATCCTATAAATAGTTATAAGTATCGTGTTACTGCAGTGTACATCCCGCGGGCTTCGTCATCTTTCCCTATGTATTCCCTTGGCGAGAATTTGCAACAAACACGTTCCGTTTTATTTCCCCAAAAAATCACTTTCACTATTCTGTTATCTACTTCATTAGCACTGCGCATGTCAATTATATCATCTGAATCTTCACCTGCTTATTCCTTCCTGCTCATCTCCTTTTCCACTCCATCTCCTCATTGTAACACTTTACGAGCCATCTCGTAATTCATAGCTCAATTTTAATCAATCAATCAATCAATCAATCAATCAATCAATCAATCAATCAATCAATCAATCAATCAAAAAAATGAAAAACGTCAGGCTGTTTCCAGTCATTCGACAGGGTCAGGAATGGAATGAATGAAGCCCCAATCTAGCGGCGAGGATAGGAAATGTGCCGAAGCCTGTCGCACTCCTCTGACAGATGAAATCAAATGATATTGGAGAGTGTTGCTGGAATGAAAGTTGACAGGGAAAACCGGAGTACCCGGAGAAAAACCTGTCCCGCCACCTCTTTGTCCAGCACAAATCTCACATTGAGTTATTGGGATTTGAACCACGGAGCACAGTGGTGAGAGACCGTTGCGCTGCCACCTGAGCCACGGAGCCATGAAATAAATAAATAAATAAATAAATAAATAAATAAATAAATAAATATATAAATAAATAAATAAATAAATAAATAAATAAATAAATAAATAAATAAATCAGTCAACCAAGCAAGCAAATTATTAGTAAATTATTCCAATCCCAAACTCACCTTCCTATAAAAGAGTATTTGCCACAATTCGTCCTCTTGAATTCCAACTTTATCGTCATATTCTTATCTGTCCTACATTAAAAACAGAACTCAAACGTATTCGTCTACTAACGTCGTTCCACTCCATCACTCCACGGACAGCTCGGAACATACCATTTAGCTGAGCAGCTTGTCTCCTTTCACTCAAGTATTCCCATCCCATACTTTGGAATATTTTCGTAACGCTAGTTTTTTGTCGGAAATCATGCAGAAGAAATCGAGCTGCTTTTCGTTGGATTTTTCCATTTCTGGAATCAAGTAATCCTGGTGAGGGTCCCATACACTGGAACCATACTCTAGTTGGGATCTTACAAGATACTTATATGCACTCTCCTTTACATCCTTACTACAACCTCTAAATACCCTCACAACCATGTGCAAAGATCTGCACCCTTTATTTACAATACCGTTTATGTGATTACCCCAATGAAGACCTTTCTTTATATCAATACCTAGGTACTTACAGTGATTCACATAAGGAACCCCATGGAAATAGGCTTAACTGTGGGAATCTCATAAAGTTCAGTGTTCAGCGTAGAAACGCAGCCGTTTCGATTGAACCTTAACTAAAATAATGGGCCTAACCGGTATCATTAGGAACCTTGACCTAACCTAGCCCTTGCCATCATGACTGCCTTTCGACCAAATTGGCCGTAAATATTGAAGTATCACATGACCAGGACAAAAAATTCCTCTCAAACAAATGTGCAGTTGACCGAAGAAGGTCAAGTGAACTGACTTTCAAATGCGGAGACATACTTTGTCGAGGATATGTAAGCAAAATTACACTTCCGCAGTTATATGTTTCTATTGACTACGTTTTTAGACATAGAAAATCAAAACTTAGAAATTACAAATACTACATCTGCATGCATCTCCTTTTAAGTGTTCAGTTTTGCAACATACTATTTACGGTCAAAATGGCCAAGTTATATTTTATCCATATAAATCATGTACTGTACATCTTCCTCGGATATAAATCCTATATTTTCCTCATCTTTAGTCGAGACATAACTGGGCACTTTTGTATGAGGTTTCTGTTTTATGAAAACGAATTACAGAGATGTGTATGCACAACCCCGGCCCTGTTCCTATGGGGTCTTTCATGACGTCAGTCACGTCAGAGAAGCTAATAAGATGAAATGAATGACGTGTTATATTGAGCCCTTTTATATTTTGGATGAATCCCCAGAAAGATGGACGACAAATGCTCGGGGTCGCATGCGAATAGCGAGTTGGAAATAAAGCGTCAAAGAATATCATCTGTACGGTCCTTGGCGGAGAGTTTATTCATAAATTTAAAGCATATGAAATAATGAAAACATAAATGAAATACACACGTTCAAAGAACAAAGTATCTAATATAAGAATAAGAATAAGAATAAGAATGAGAATAAGAATAAGAATAAGTACAAATATACATATTCACATATTTTCTACAGGTATGGTACATACTACAGACAATTCACATAATAATTTACACAATTAATACTTGAGAAGTGCTTTCCTTATTGCAGTGAAAGACTGATGAGAAATGTCAAGTGACCCTTCCAGCTCATTTATGGTCTCAAGGGCTTCCATGAGTAAAGAATTTTAGTGTGCAACCGTCCTACATTTGGGCAAGTGAAGTGTAAATTTCTTCCTTGTTCGCCTGCTTGGGATATGAATCGTAATCATCCCCGGTATAGCTCGACAGTCCGCTTTACTCTTCAAACATTTAGTTGCTAACATTGCGTTTACACATTTTCGGCGCGATGTTAGCGTGTTCATTCCAAGAACGTTTACAAATTCTTCATACCTGCTTGAAGAGAGTGGCATTCCCGTGAATCCAAAACTAATTCACTTCATGAATCTTATCTGAACTCACTCGAGACGGTACATGTGACCTTTCTGATACGGTAGCCGCACCTCACTACCATACTCAAGAAAAAAACAGAAAAAGCTTGGGAAATAACAAAGGGAATGGAAACAAAGAGTTTACAAATGACAGGAAGTTATCTCATATTATGGGAAGAACGCTGGACGTCAGTTGGGAAGTCAAATCATGAATATATATTACTCTAACAAAGAATGAATATAAAACAAACATCAAGTAACTGCAAGTATTCATGTTTTCGTCAGTCATGAAGAGCCATTAAAACCAGCGTGGGACGGTCATCAACATGATGGTCCGTAATCCATTATTAGCCCAGGAAGATGAACTGTACGAAATTATGAATCCGTTATTCTTTTCCTTCATTCTATTCTTTCCTATGTACTGGGTTCCTCTTTTCTAGTCATTTATTTTTCCGTTTTCTTAAATTTAACTACATTTTAGTGTTAGCATATGCAGAATGGAATAATTCAGGTGAATTCAAAAGAGACAATAGGATCATCTTTAAGATAATTTGAATTAGTAACTGAACTGACGATATTTTCATCTATACGATTTTATTTTAATAAATCGGAGGGAATATGTATTAGAAAAATAAAGGAATATTAATTACTAACGTAAATAATTTGGGGAGTAAAGATTTTAGCAAGAAATTACGGCACTGAAATTGTTTCAGTACGGTGCTACTCAAGCTTGGTTAAGTAAAGTGTCATTAAGAGTTAATTTCCTGTTCTTGGGATAAATTGCATTTATTTCTACGGGAGGATTGATATTTATTTCAGAAGATTTTTAAGAGAACTTCGTAAGTCAATCAACATGTAGGCCTATGTAACCATATGTTCTTCGACGTCGGATCAAGAAACAGGCTATAGTCGGCGAATTAATAGAAATTTATGCGATGTTTAATATGGGCTGCTATTCTTCCATCTGCCTAATGTAATACGCGATATGAGATATGTATGAATATGTAAATAACGCTATTTAAAAATCTTAGGTAATCTGTATGATGGACGGATATTGGCATAGGTTTCATGTGAATTAGGTAAAGAAGATAATGCTGTGGTGTGGCTTGGTTCTAAAAGGGCCAATGTCATTTTTTATCGAAATTGAGATATTAACTGATACAAACGCGTTTTATCCTGGCTTTCAACATGTTAAAAGGGCCAATGTCTCTGTTAAATACTAAACGAACAGTTAACGTTTAATTAAATAAGCCCTTGCCAATAATATTAGATTACCAATAAATATTAATTAGAGACCTGGCAAATTTTAAAGAATACGACAGAAAACATTAGCGTTTAATAAGGTGACTTCCACAATGATAGTATAAAGTTATTTAAAGTTAGTTGTTGAAAAAAATAATTGGAAAACTCTAAGCAAAACTTCAAATACTCATAGCTCAAAAACAGGTTTTTTTGACATTGGCACTTTTAGAACCAAGTCACAGAATGATGTCTTTGAAATGAGATTTGAGGTTTATAGACGAGAAATGCACAAAGTCTTTTGAAGTAAGTGTTGTATTGCTTCAGAATAGGTTGCGTGGAAGAAGCCGCGAAATAATTTTGGAATTAGTAATTATGGAGAAGTATTTTCGATCGTCATAAGGAAATGCTATGGAGACCTACTTCAGAAGTGGAACGCGTCCGAAGATCAACCTTATTGTATGACTGGTTGAAGGAATTTTTTCTGTTATTATGTAATATGACATGTGCATGAATACGAAGTAGTTAGAATTTTATTATAGGAAAAACGTGAGCTGCTGAACGCCTAGACATGTTGTAAATCATCTCAAATGACTTCATGTGATTGAATATTTAAATTATCGACTGTAAAGGAGGATGGGAAATGAAGTGTATATCGACTTACATCTCCTGTGTGTTCAGGATTCTGCTTGTGCATACGTCTTAATATGTGTGCTCCGTTTCTTTTGTTTCTTCTTTGTTTTTCTTTCCAGACCTGGCTGCTGACAAAGTATTATAACCTTATTTGTGCAAATGCTTTATTTTTAGAGTGAATCAGCTCACTTTCAGGAGCTTGATCTTGGTTTAAGTTTCAAGGTGATTGTTGTCGCAGCATATTTTTGTATCATGACGTAGTTTTCCACATTTAGGTCACATGCCTCTTTCAGATTCTTTTAGCAAATTGTTTCAACACTATTCGAGGATTATTTTATTCTTGTTTTATTAGCCTGTGGCAAAGAGAAGTCGGAACGAAGGGGAAAATACCGGATTTTATTAAATGAAATATCAACGAACGGAAAGTAAATATCAGACATAAAATAATTAAATAAAAGAATGGCACTTTGAGACTTGATATTGAATGTAATGTTTCAGAATTACAACGTATTATTTTATTTGATTGATAAAAGTTTCCATACACAGTATATCTATATTTCTAAATTTTAATCTCCGGGAATTAATCTCGAGAAAGTCAGAGATGGGATATTTTGTTGTTTGTTTTTCAAACTGTACGCCTACGTATTAAAATAATTGGAAATTTAAATAAATGAAAAATTTGACCTTATAAGTATACATATTTCTTTTATTATTGACGTAAATAATGTTATGATTTCTCGTACGCTTGATGAGTTTCCATCTCACGTTGTCAATTCAACTACAACTTTTATACTGCGGAACCCATCAATTCCTGCAGACAAGGATGGCTCATGCTGAATAAATAAGAGAGAAGAAGCCGTGAGTTAATTTGCAATATTATTAATACTTTATATATCAGGTCTCTCCTTTTTATCCCACACATATATCAGTATCAAGTAGAAAGAGAGCGGGAGGAGCCTGGTGCCGGCACCTAGCCTACTGCTGTCAAATTGCTGTTCAAGTCTTAACGTCCCCATCTGACGGACGAATCATTACTCGTATCAACAGCGTCAGATGCTCTCACTCCATATGAGCACTGCAGAGGGGTAAGGAATTCAAACCAGGCTTTTGGTACGCAATCTAGTGATTAAAATTGTATACCACCAACTTCCCTACACTTCCGGCGAACATTCTGGTGGTGAAATCTTTTTCGACCGACGGGATTCAAACCAGCTAACCATGGTGTCAGTCCGTTTAGACTTCAACGCTTTAAGAACCATGGCCACTGGGAGCGCTGTTAAATAGATATAATATATCGTATATGCGTGTGTACAATTTTGGGGAGTTTTCTTTGGAGGTATTGTCCTCTGTACAATGCGTAACCACCTGCATGCTCAATACCTTCGCGTGGTATAACTGCTGTATGTTATTTTTTAGCGGGCGACATGATCGCGTGGTGCACAAGGCTGCCAACTTGTCTATTTGGGAACTTAGACGAAGGGAGTGAGTTCTAATGACAAGCTATCAATGACAGAGATTGGCCTGGACCTACCAAATGACCTTTCTTTTCACCGTGCGATAGCAGCGCATTCTTTGTGAGCTGGTGGTGAAAAGCTGAATAATTTCTAAAATAGTTTTTTCTCCGGCTGGAGGGACCTGGACCTAAATGACATATTTTCTTGACATGCGATTGCATTCTGCATGGCCTAGTGGTGAAAAGTAAATTGATTTACAGTAGCCCTTTTTATTCCTTTCCGGTAGCAGCGCATTCTATGTGGGCTAGTGGTGAAATGATGAAATACTTTTTGCTTGCTAGTGGTGAAAGCTTAACTAATTAAGAATGCCGGATAATAATAAAGCCTAATAAATTGTTGTTGGTAAATAGTGCCTTGAGTTCGAGACAGCAAGGCATCTGTTCGTTGTTCAATCAATACCCGGTTTTGCCTGCGCGGGTTGATAACGCTATATATTTCTGAACATTCATGAAAACAACCTCATGTCCGATTATATTTTAGTCAATACCAACGCTAATAGCTAGTCCATTAATGTAAAACAGCATCTGCTACTCTTCATTAGGTTATAAAAGTACATGTACTTTTGGGGGTGGGTTGGTGGTTCCGTGGACATAGCAATGAACATATCTGTAAACGGAATTCCTCGAAAGTTTCGCATCTTTTCTACATCCTCAGCTCCTTACAAAACTTGTGTGAACAGGCCTGGAATTTTTCCTACCCCCCCCCCCCAGTTCACCAATATACCGTTACACAGAAACCTTCAGCGCATAAGTAGATGCATTTACTCGTATACCAAATTTCAGCGCAATATCTATGGTAATTCCTGAAAAAGAGGTACAACATTTGCTGAAAACGTTGTTTACAGAAACACATGCTTGAAGCTGGAGATGTGACTTGGTTGTTTCATTAGCACACTGTGAGCAACATCACGCAGCATTTATGGCAGCAGATAGAAGTTCAATGTCAACTAACCTAAAACCACTGTCTTCGTCACACTGAACAATCTTCCCTAACCCTCTGAGATTAAGGTCTCAACAAGATTCACTTGTTTTCGACGTTGTTATCGTTGTTGCTGTTGTTGTTGTTGTTGTTGTTGCTGTTATTAGTATCAAACGAGGTACCACTAACAATTTTGACATGTCAGTAAATCATACTTCAGTTTTCCTTATCTCCAACGGAAATTTAATTTCTGAATAAAGAGCTCTTCGGATGAAATTTACCGGCAATGTCAAAACACCGCTGTTCTCTGGAATGACCAGAAACGGTACATAATGAACGAGAAAGTATGACATCGGACTTATTTCACAAATTCCCCTGTATTTTCATACTACGTCATAAACAAACCAGACAAAATGTTCTAAAATTTCATGGCACACAATTTTAGATCTATTGTTGGAGTTTTCATTCGTGACGATTTATTTATTTACTGCATACCAGGATAGTTGGGACCCTATTTTACAGGAGTACATTAGTATTATGGTTTAAAAATTATCTAATAAAATATTGTTCGTCGACACAAAACATAGAAAATAAATTACTGAAAATGTGGCAAATGATGTTTAGGAACTGTTTCTGAATTGATAGCACAACGGCTTTGAG